>NC_133140.1:85799643-85909643 GCF_048418815.1 Hemitrygon akajei | reverse complement strand
ACACACACACTCACGCACACACAGACACACACTCACACACACTCACATACACAGACACCCACACACACACACACACACTCACAGACACACACGCACACGCACACAGACACACACGCACACGCTCACACAGACACAGACACACACAGACACACACACACACAGACACACACACACACGCACACACAGACACACACACACGCACACAGACACACACACACTCACACACACTCACAGACACACAGACACACACACACACACAGACACACACGCACACACACACACTCACATACACAGACACACACACACGCAGACACACACTCACACACACACACTCACAGACACACACGCACACACGCACACGCTCACACACAGACACACAGACACACACAGACACACACGCACACACAGACACACACACTCACGCACACACAGACACACACTCACACACACAGACACACACACACACACTCACACACACTCACAGACACACACGCACACAGACACACATGCACACGCTCACACACACACAGTCACACACACACAGACACACGCGCACACACAGACACACACACACACACACACAGACACACACACACGCACACACACACACACACTCACACACACTCACAGACACACAGACACACACACACACACAGACACAGACACACACACACAGACACACACACACGCAGACACACACTCACACACACACACACTCACACACACAGACACACACGCACACGCACACACTCACACACACACAGACACACACACACAGACACACACACGCACACACACAGACACGCACACACACAGACACGCACACACACAGACACACACACACACTCACACACACACAGACACCCACGCGCACACACACGCACACTCACACACACGCACACACACACACTCACACTCACACACGCACACACACACGCACACACACACTCACACACACGCACACACGCACACACACACACTCACACACACGCACACACGCACAGACACACACACACACAGACACACACGCACACGCACACAGACACATGCACGCACGCGCACACAGACACGCGCACACAGATACACGCAGACACACACACGCACACGCAGACACAGACACACACACACACGCACACACACTCACACGCGCACGCGCACACAGACACGCGCAGACACACACACGCACACGCAGACACAGACACACACGCACACACACACACACACACACACACTAGTGTAATGGTAAGCACAACGCTTTAGAGTACAGGCAACCTGGGTTCAATTCCAGCCGCTGCCTTTAAGGAGTCTGCACGTTCTCCCCGTGAACACAAGTTTCCTCTGGGTGCTCCGGTTTCCTCCCACACTCTAAAGGTGAACCAGTTTCCAGGTTAATTGTCCTTTGACTAGGCTCGAGTTAAATTGGGGGTTGCTGGGCACTGCAGCTCAAAGGACCAGAAGGGCCTGTTCGCTTTGTATCTCAATATATAAACAAACAGATAAACAAATAAATAAATAAATAATGCTGGAGGAACTCAGTGAGTCAGGCAGCATCTATGGAAATGAATAAACAGTTGATGTTTTGGGCTGAGACCCTTCATCAGGACTGGAAAGAAAGGGGGAAGACACCAGAATTTAAAAGGTGGTGAAGGAAAAGGGCTTCAGCTGGAAGCCAGGTGGGAGGGAAAGGAAAAGGGCTGGAGAGGAAGGAATCTGATAGGAGAGGAGAGTGAACCAGAGGAGAAAGGGAAGGAGGAGAGGCACTGGGGAGAGTTAACAGGCAGGTGAGAAGAGGGAGGAGGCCAGGGGGGTGAAGAGAAGAGGGAAGGTGAAGGGAATTTTTCTTTGACTGTAAGGAGATAGCAATATTCATGTCATCTGGTTGGAGGCTACTCAGATGGAATATAAAGGTCTGCCCCTCCACCAGGGGTGGACATCTCCGATGTCCTGGAAAGGAAAGTTTCATCCTGTGAACAGATGCGTGGAGACGAAGGAACTGAGGAAAGGGAGTACCAACTTTACAAGAGATGGTGGGAAGAGGTATAGTCAAGAAAGCTGTGGGAATTAGTAGGTTTATAAAAGATGTTGGTCGACATTTTGTCTCCAGAGATCGAGGTAGAGAGATTAAGAAAGGGGAGGGAGGTGTCAGAGATGAACAAAGTGAATTTGACGGCAAGGAGGAAGTTTGAGGCAAAGTTGATGAAATTGACAAGTTCAGCATGAGTGCACGTTGACGTTTGAGAAAATTCGGTGTGTGCCGGTTAAGTCGGGGATAACAACTGATGACAGCCAGTACTACCCACAGTGGCAGAGGTGGCACAGTAGCAAAGCGGTTAATTAACACTTTACTGTGCCAGTGATCCAGCTTTTGTTTAAAGAGTGGTTTCATTTCTCACATACAGTACTGTGCAAAAGTCTGAGACACACATGGTTAGGTAAGGTGCCTAAGACTTTTGCACAGTACTGTAGTAATTTTGTGCATGTAATTGTATAAAATTCTGGTTAAGCCACATCTGGTGTGTTATGCACAGTCATGTTCACCCCACTGTAGGAAAGATGCTGAGGCTTTAGAGAGGGTAGAGAAGAGGTTTGCCAGGATGCTGCCCGGTTTAGAGGGCATGTGCTATCACAAGAGGCTGCATAAACTTGGGTTGTTTTCTGTGGAGTGTTGGAGGCTGAGGGGAGGTTTACAATATTATGAGAGGCCAAGATAGAGTAGACAGGGAGTATCTGTTTCTCAGGGTTGTAATGTCTCATACCTGAGGGTATGCATTGAAGGTGAGAGGGGATAGGTTCAAAGGAGATGTGAGGGGTAAGTTTTTACTCAGATTGGTGGATGCCTGGTGTGGTGGTAGAGGCAAATACATTAGAGGCTTTTAAGAGATGTTTGGATAGGCCCATGAAAGTAGGGAAGAAGAAGGGATATAGACATTGTGCAGGTAGGAGGGGTTGGTGTTTTTAGACCATTGGACCATGAGACGGAGCAGAATTAGGCCATTTGGCCCATCAAGTCTGCTCCGCCATTCAATCCTGGCTGATCCTTTCTTTCCTCCTCAGCCCCACTCCCCAGCCTTCTCCCCATAACCTTTGATGCCGTGGCCAATCAAGAATCTGTCAATCTCTGCCTTAAATACACCCAACGTCCTGGCCTCCATAGCTGCCTGAGGTAATAAATTCCACAAACACATCACCCTCTGATAAAGAAATTTCTCCGCAACTCTGTTTTGAACAAACACCCCTCTATCTGAGGCTGTGCCCTCTTGTCCTAGGCTGCCCCACAATAGGAAACATTCTCTACTCTGTCTAGGCCTTTTAACATTTGAAAGGTTTCAATGAGATCCCCTCATCCTTCTAAATTCCAGTGAGTATTGGCCCAGAGGCATCAAACATTCCTCAAATGATAACCCTTTCATTCCCGGAATCGTCATTGTGAACTCCCTCTGAAACTTCTCCAATGCCAGCGCATCTATTCTGAGATGAGGAGCCCAAAACTGTTCACAATACTCAAGGTGAGGCCTCACCAGTGTCTTATAAAGCCTCAGCATCACATCCCTGCTCTTGTATTCTTCACCTTTTGAAATGAATGCAAACATGCCATTTGCCTTCCTCACCATCGACTTAACCTGTAAGTTAACATTTAGGGTGTTCTGTACAAGGACTCCTAAGTCCCTTTGCATCTCAGATTTTTGGATTTTTTTCCCTGTTTAGAAAATAGTCTGCATGTTTATTTCTTCTGCCAAAGTACATGACCATGCATTTTCCATCACTGTATTTCCATCAGCTTTCTTGCCCATTCTCCTAATCTGTCTTTCTACATCCTACCTGTTTCCTCAACACAACCCACCCCTCCACCAATCTTCATATCATCTGCAAACTTGACAACAAAGCCATCTATTCCATCATCTAAATCACTGATATACAGCATAAATCATACAGATATATAGTTAATTCCCATGAATTCTAGGACAAGAGGACATGACTTCAGGATTGAAGGACGTCCTTTTAGAACTGAGATGAGGAGAAATTACTTTAGTCAGGGGGTGGTAAATCTGTGGCATTTATTGCCACGAGTGGCTGTGGAGGCTAAGTCATTGGGTGTATTTAAGGCAGAGATAGATAGATTCTTGATTAGCCAGGACATCAAAGAGTATGGGGTGAAAGCAGGGTAGTGGGGATGACTGGATGAAGTGGATCAGCTCATGATTGACTGGCAGGGCAGACTCGATGGGGTGAATGACCTAATTCTGCTCCTAAACTTTATGGTCTTATGGTCTTATAAAAAGAAGCAGTCCCAACACCAAGCCTTGCTGAACACCACTAGTCACTGGCAGCCAACCAGAAAATGATCCTTTAATGCTCCCCATTGGGATTTGGGGTTTTTAATTTTGTAAAATGTTTTGAAAAACTGATAAAAAAAATTTTAAAAAAATTATCCTTTTATTCCCACTCACTGCCTCCTACCAATCAGCCAGTGCTCTAAACATGCCAGTAACTTTCCTGTAATAACAAGGGCTTTTAACTTGGTAAGCAGCCTCATGTGTGGCACTTTGTCAAATGCCTTCTGAAAGTTCAAATATACAACATTCACTGCATCCCCGTTATCTATCCTACTTGTAATCTCCTCAAAGAATTCCAACAGGTTTGTCAGGCAAGATTTTCAGTGAAAGAAACTATGCTGACTTTGTCTCATCTTGTCCTGTGACACGAAGTACTCCATAACCTCATCCTTAATAATTGACTCTAACATTTTCCCAAACACTGAGGTCAGGCTAACTGCTCCACAATTTCCCTTCTGCTGCCTTCATCCTTTCTTAAAGAGTGGAATGACATTTGCCACGCTCCAGTCCTCTGGCACAATGCCAGAGTCCAATGACTCTTGAAAGATCATTACTAATGCCTCCACAATCTCTACTATTACCTTTTCAGAACCCTAGGATGCAGTTCATCTGGTCTGGGTGACTTATGTTCCCTCAGGTCTTTCAGCTTTTTGAGCAGCTTCTCCTTTGTAATAGTAGCCGCACTCACTTCTCTTCCCTCTCACCCTTCAACATCTGACACCCTGCTGATGTCTTCCACAGTGAAGACTGATGCAAAATACTCATTTAGTTCATCTGCCATCTCCCTGTCCCCCGTTATTATTTCTCCGGCCTCATTTTCTAGCGGTCCTATATCCACTCTCATCTCCCTTTTATTTCTTATATACTTAAAAAAGCTTTTTTCTATCCACCTTGACATTGTTTGCTAGCTTGCTTTCATATTTCATCTTTTTCTTCCTAATGATTCTTTTAGTTGCTCTCTGTAGGTTTTTAAAAGCTTCTCAATCCTCTGTCTTCCCACTACTTTTTGCTTTGTTGTATGCCCTCTCTTTTGTTTTTACATTCGCTTTGACTTCCCTTGTCAGCCATGGTTGTACTATTTTGCCATTTGAGTATTTTTTGTATTTGGAATACATCTATCCTGCATCTTCTTCATTTTCCCTAGAAACTCACACCATTGCTGCTCTGCTGTCATCCCTGCCAGCATCTCCTTCCAATTTACTTTGGCCAACTCCTCTCTCAATTTCCTTTACTCCACTGAGACGGAGTAGACTTTACCTTCTCCCTAACAAATTTCAAGTTGAACTCAGTCATATTGTGATCACTGCCTCCTCAGGATTCCGGTTCACTACATTAACACCCAATCCAGTATCGCTGATCCCCGAGTAGGCTCCATGACAAACTGCCCTAAAAAGCCATCTCACAGGCATTCAACAAACTCTCTCTCTTGAGATCCATTACCAACCTGATCTTCCCAATCAACCTGCATGTTCAAATTTCCCATGACTATCATAACATTGCCCTTTTGACACGCCTTTTCTATTTCCCATTGTAATCTGTGGTCCACATCCCAGCTTCTGTTTGGAGTCCTGTATATAACCACCATCAGGGTCCTTTTACCCTTGCAGTTTCTTAATTCAACCCACAAGGTTCAACATTTTCCGATCCTATGTCACATCTTTGTAATGATGCGATGCCATTCTTTACCAGCAGAGCCACACCACCCCCTCTGCCTACCTTCCTGTCCCTCAGATTCAACGTGTAACCTTGGACATTCAGCTCCCAACTACAATCATCCTTCAGCCACGATTCCGTGATGGCCACAACATCATACCTGACAATCTGTAATAGTGCAACAAGATCATCCACCTTATTTCTTGTACTCCGTGCATTGAGATATAACACTTTTGAGTACTGTATTTGCTCCTCTTTTTGATTCTGCATCCCTAATGCACTGATACTCACCCTGCTGGCTGCAAATTTGTCTTGTAATCTACCTGGCTTCCTGACAGTCTGACTGCACGCTGTCTTTGCATTTTTACTATCCGTCCTATCCTGAATCCCTTCACTCCAATTTCCATCCCCTTACCAAATTAGCTTAAACCATTTCCAACAGCTCTAACAAACCTGTCTGTGAGAATATTGTTTCCCCTCGGGCTCAGGTGCAACCCATCACTTTTGTACAGGTCACACCTCCCCCAGAAGAGATCCCAATGATCCAAGAACCTGAAGCCCTGCCCCCTGCACTAGCTTCTCCGCCATGCAATTATCTGCCATATCACCCTCTTTCTGCCCTCACTAGTGCAAGAATACAGGCAGCAATCCAGAAATTACTGCTCTGGAAGTCTTGCTTCTCAGCTTTCTGCCTTGCTCTCTAAATTCTCTCTTCAGGGCCTCTTTGCTTTTCCTTCCTATGTTGTTGGTACCAACATGTACCATGTCTGCTCTCCCTCCTCCTCCAAAATGTTGTGGATGCAATCTGAAGTGTCCCTGGCTCTGGCACCTGGGAGGTAATAATACCATTCGGGTGTTCTGTTCATGTCCACAGAATCTCCTGTCTGCTTCCCTGACTAGTGAGTCCCCCATATACCATTCCCCCCCTTCTCCCTCTTTCCCTTCTGCACCACAAATCCATGCTCAGTGCCAAAATTATGTCATCTGCGTACAGGGCTATGCGATGTGCTTTATCTCCTATAGTTATTCCTGCTATGTTAGCCTGTTTCCAAATTGCCATAGCAAGTGGCTCAATGGCCAGGATAAATGGGAGGGGAGATGGGGGACAGCCCTGTCTTGTTCCCCGTTGAAGTTTAAAAGATGCCAAAAAAAAGCCCATTAGTTAAAATTTCAGCCTGTGGGTTAGAATAAAGAAGCTGTATGCACCTTGGAAATTTTCCCCCATATCAAATCTTTCTAAAACTTTAAATAGATACTGCCACTCCACTCCGTCGAAGTCTTTCTCGGCATCCAGTGACAGAATAGCGATATCAGAGCTTCCAGATTTTTCATGAAGTATATTAAGCACTCTTTGAATGTTGTGGAAGCCGTGCCTTCCGTTAACAACGTAAACACGAGGAAATCTGCAGGTGCTGGAAATTTCAACAACACATACAAAATGCAGCAGGCCAGGCAGCATCTATAGGAAGAAGTACAGTCGACGTTTTGGGCCGAGACCCTTCGTCAGGACTAACTGAAAGAAGACATAGTAAGATATTTGAAAGTGGGAAGGGGAGGGGGAGATCGGAAATGCTCCTGTCTTCTTCTATCATTTCGGATGTGTTCCACCAGCATTTTGGGTGCGTTCCTTCCCTTAACAAATCCATTTTGCTCAGGGTGGACTATTTTTGGCAAGAGTGGCTCCAGCCTTCTAGCTAATACCTTATAGAGAATATTGAGATCTGTGGTGAACTACATATACGTGTCTGGACTGCTCCTGTGGCTCCTCCCACAGACCCCTGTATAAAGGCGACTGAGGCCTGTTGCCCAGCCTCATTCTCCAGGATGTAGTGTTGTTCATTCTTCCAGTCAATAAAAGCCGATATCTCGCTTCTTACGTCTCAGAGTGAGTTATTGATGGTGCATCAAGATCATGGCCCAGAAGATCCACATAGAGACGGTGGTTTTCTAGGTTTTAACAGTAGTGTAATTGCTGCATTATTAAGAGAGGGGGGAAGGGATCCAGTGTCAAATGACTCCTGATACATATCAAGCAGAGGTGGTATTAGTTTAGTCTTAAAGATTTTATATACTTGTAGGATCCTCAGATTATTAACTGTAATGTTAACTGTTAACTGCATATATAAAATGGCTTCTCTTTTAATTAGGTTATAAAAGAACTAACCAATGGAAGCAACATTGTCCTATCTGTATGTGTGGGAACCTGGAGTGAATGCGCAGGATTTTTCAGGTGGAGAACTCGAGAGGAAGGACGTGCTGGATGTGCTCTGGTCGACCACCGAGGTTGGTCCCAGGCGGTGGGTCGAGGAGGTCGGAGAATATCGAATGGTGGATCGAAGGCTTCAATAATTGAACTCCAACAGTTGTTCATGAACTGATTGAACTCTGATAAGTTTTGGCGCCCTTTTCTTTCTTTTTATATTGTATCGCTATTAATTATCTAGTTCCAGTACGACTTATAAAGTGTAATCTGTAAAATGTGCATTGTGTGCTGTCTGATATTGTACGTGCGAGGTTGTACTAGTGTGCATTACACAGCATCTACGCATACGGGAGATACGGTTTGGCGGGTGGACGGATTTTCCCCTAGACAAACACAAGCTGATAGCCCTAAGCGCTACATATTTCAATCAGAATTCCTTTGGGCCCAGGAGTTTTCCCTCCCTTCATGTTAGTTATAGCTTCAGAGAATTCTTTAGCATCTAAGTTAGACTCCAGCAAGGTCAAGGACATTTCTTCCAAGGGTGTAAACTCTAACAAGTCGAGAAATTCCTTTTGTATTTGTGGAGCTGAATCTGAATATTCTGAGTTATACAGATTTTGGTAAAATCTCAAAAAGATATTGTTTATTTCTTTTGGGTCAGATTGTGTGGAGTTTACTGCCCTTCCTGTTTATATCTGTTTGATGCGCCAAGTCAAGCGTTTGAAGCCGCCACCAAGGGGAGTAATGTAAAGCATTAGGCAGGTTCAAGATAAATGAAACTGGGGCGTGATCTGAAATTATTATGCTATCGTACCAGCAGCTTATAATTGTGGATATTAAAGCAGCTGAAACAATTCTGGAGAAGGTCTGGCAAGTGCTAGCAGGAAAAACTTAGTTTATCCGGGTACTTCCTTCTCCACGCATCAACTAAATTAAAGTCTTTAGCGCATTGCAATAACTCTTTTCTTGTCTGATGGTGAGAGGTATCTATCCCATTAGATCTGTCTAGTTCAGGTTGAAATCACCACCTACAATAAGTTGGCCCGGCAGAGCAGCTGATGATAAAAACAAGTGTCTGAAAAAAACCTGGATTGTCATCATTTGTCCCGTACACATTGACCAAATTAAGCCTGATTGAGAAAATTTCGCATTGAATAGTAAGATATCTGCCAGATTGGTCTTCAGTAACATTAACAAGGTGGAGAGTCACCAATTTATGTATAAGGGTAATTACCCCCCATGAGTGTGAACTGAAAGAGGCTTAAAAAACCTGTCCCGGCCATCTCCTCCTTACTCTGACTACATCCTCAGGGGTTAAATGGGTCTCCTGCAGAAAAACTATTTTGGCTTTTAACTGTCTTATCCTACTCATGACTTGCTTTAACTTGACAAGTTTATTTAATCCTCTTACATTCCAAGAGGTAAACTTAAGTTCGCAGGGCATAGGCTATTAGTTATAATTTCAATCCTGTTGAGCTGAATTGATTTAGAATGACTTCTAATTGAAATTACAACGTAACAAAAAAAGTTAAGTAAAAACCAGTAAATAGTAACTAGAACATTGTAAACATAACTGAGTGTAGTTCCCAAACTGAAATACACCCACCCACCCCACGATGAACACCTCCTGACGGCCCCGAAAGAGAGCCTAATTATGGAGCTTAACTGGTCCTCCCGTGCCGTCGTCATGGTGAGGAACAGCAAGGCCAGCAGCCAAAACAGAGCCCCAACGTTATCAGCTGTAGAGAATATTACAACCAAATTATACCAAGAGTCTTTGTCAAATTTAACTTGATTGTAGTTACAGTGCTACTATTCAAGCGCAAAAGTCAGCAAGCTGCTGTACTGTTTCACTTGCCCGCAGCCTCCACGTTGAGGTCCTTCAGCTCCTGCACAAATTTCTCCGCTGCCAGTGCACTGTCAAAGGTGTGGTGTTTTCTTTTGTAGGTCACCAGCAGTTCAGCAGGGTGAATTATCCCGTACCGTAGGTCCAGGATAGAGAGAGAGGCTAACTCTTTCTTCACTGGATCAAAAATTTTCCTTCGCCTGAGGAGTTTGGCAGAGACGTCAGGGAAAAACATGATTCTCTGATTGTCCAAAAGTACAGGTTCTTTCAGCCTTCATAACTCGGGTCTTGTCTGCGTAGTTTAGGAACTTAATTATCACTACCCTGGGTCGCTTAGCTGACTGTGCCTCAACTTTGTAGCCCTGCCAATTCTGTGCGCTCTCTCAATCAGCAGGGGCCCAGGGAAGCTTTCAGCACCAAGCACCTCGGGGATCCATTTTTCCAAAAAATAGACCATATCAGTCCCTTCCACCCTCTCTGGGAGACCCACCAGACGAAGGTTAGAACAGCGGCTACGATTTTCCCAGTCGTCCACTTTAAGTGCTAACACCTCCATAGCTGCTTTTGTGGTTGTATTCTGATTACGCAGAGAGGCAATGTCATCTTGACTAGTGCTAATTCTATCTTCGGCTTCTGTAGTGCGCACTGTGACAGCTTTCACATCAGCTTGCACTCCCTGTACAGCGTTTAGTAGCCCATCAAATCCCAACACGAGGTCATCTTTCATTGTTTGAATAGCGTTCAGGATCTGGTTTGGGCTTACTGCCCTGCTAACGTCTGTAGCCTCTTTTTCACTAGCATTGTCGTTAGCTTGCACCGCATGGTTACAGGTGGGGTCTAATTTCAAAAACTTTTGCGTCTGCTTTGTTGGTTTCAGTGGCATTTCGGCTATCACTCAGGTTCCAATCAGACAAACTGAAGCTGTTCAGGTAATTTGAGGTTGTTTGGTTGCGTAATTTCAGAACTTTTTGGAGGAGCTGACACATGTCTGCTCAGCACCGTGCCATGACCGGAAGTCCCAACTGAATGACAGTAAACCTGTTTCTGATCCCACAGCCCTACACTCTCCACACAGTCCCACGTCAATTCCCAGAGTATTCCCAGTGGCCTGCTATCTCCTCACAGCCCCATAGTTCCCAAATCCCACTGTCCCACTCTCTCCCCACAGCCTCGTGTCAGGCCAATCTCAACCCACTATCTGTGTGTGTCTATAAATGCCTTTCTGTCTGTGTCACTCTTGTCATCTTTTTGTAAATGTTTATGCCTCTGTGCATGTGTGTATGTGCTTTTCTATACCACTGTGTTGGTGTATATGTGAATGCGTATCTCTGTGTGACTGTGTCAGTGTCCATGTACCCTGGTTTAATACCATGCTTCATTTTATTAATATAGTTGTGCTATTGGGCATTTTATTTTTTGTATGGATTATTTCAAAATGCAAAGGTGTATATAAAGTGTCCTTTTAATTGCATTATACAATCGAGTATTTAATTTTGCTGTTTAAAATTTAAATGTTGTTGATTCAGTTGGGTTTGGTGAATTAGCCAATATGATTTGTCTTGTTAACACTTTATCCGATTAGATACCTGAGAGAATAACGGGCAGCCATTTTTCTCTAGAGAATGTGGAAAACAAACAGGTAGCCTTTTCTTTTTATAGAGCACG
Organism: Hemitrygon akajei; assembly: GCF_048418815.1. Lineage (NCBI taxonomy): Eukaryota > Metazoa > Chordata > Chondrichthyes > Myliobatiformes > Dasyatidae > Hemitrygon > Hemitrygon akajei. The sequence goes on along the minus strand of NC_133140.1, from coordinate 85,897,942 downwards.
GGATCGAAGGAGTTTCAAAAAAGGAGAAAGACGGAGAATTGAAACGGACAACAAACATAGTGGAAGAAATGCTCACAGAACCCAATTTGGAAGGACAGATACTTATGTCGGAAAGTTCCCATGTAGACTATGGTTTCACGGAGATCGTGTAGATAACTTTCAGCCAGTCAGTACCCAACACTGGAGAAAGTCCATCGCCTTTTTCCCTGGATGTTGCACATATATTTATTTATTAATGTTTTACTTGGACTGGTTCTTCAGCACCGAGAGTAAACGAAGCGATGCAAACTGGATTGATTATGTAGCGACGAGCTCAACAATTGTGTGCATGTAATAGACTTACTATATATAATTAACAGTGATAATTTATTTAATGTGCCTTTTTCTTCACTTCATCAATTAAAGCTTATAATATATAGTTAATACAATTTTGATCTGAGTTTATAACTGGTTTGAGCTAAATTAGTGCTTCTGATGAACTGTAATTTTGCATGGGTATGTTATTGTCTTTATTAAACATCCAGGACTTTTGTGTTTTTGTGTTTACCTGAATCATATCTAAGTTAACACAGAAACACAAGTTTGAATGTCGTTATCTTGCTGTTAGTTTGTATTCACAGTAACAGCTAACTCATAAGCCTACAGTAAGAGGGTTACATCTCTACCTGTGTGTGTCTCTTTTTCTGTTGTGTGTGTGTGTGTGTTTGCGTCTCTATGTGTGCGTGTGTGCGCACGCGTGCATCTCTTCCTCTCTCTGTAGCTCTATGTGCGCGTGTGTGTGTGTGTTTGTGTCTCTGTGTGTGCGCATGTGAGTGTGTGCGCACGCGTGCATCTCTTCCTCTCTCTGTAGCTCAGTGTGTGTGTGTGTTTGTGTCTCTGTGTGTGCGTGTGTGTGCACGCGCGCATGCGTGCATCTCTTCCTCTCTCTGTAGCTCTGTGTGTGTGTGTGTGTGTGTGTCTATGTGCGTGTGTGTCAGTGTGAGTGTGTGTGGGTGTGTGTGTATGTCGGTGTGTGTGTCGGTGTGTGTGTGTCGGTGTGTGTGTGTCAGTGTGTGTGTATGTGTCGGCGTGTGTGTGTGTATTTCGGGGTGTGTGTGTGCGTGTTTGCGCCTGTGTGTGTGTATTTCGGGGGGTGTGTGTGCGTGTTTGCGCCTGTGTGTGTGTATGTGTGTCTGTATCTCTTTCTCTCTCTGTGTCTCTGTCAGTGTGTGCATGTGTATGTACTCAGTCTGAGGCACTCTCTAACAGACTGTACCAGGATGTACTTGTGGCCTGCACCCCCTGCCCCCACCCCGTGTTGTGGTGTAGAATGTCATGGATGTTCACTTCCTGGGTCAGGGGTGGTGGTGGGGGTGGGGGTTGGGGGTGGGAGTGGTGGTGGGGGTGGGGGTCGGGGGTGGGGATTGGGGTGGTGGTGGGGGTCGTGTGGGGGTGGGGTTGCTTCTTCTTTTTGTTTTGCCACACTTAGCTTCCAAACACAACCGCTGCTACGTGAAAAGATCAAACAGTGCAAGATGAACTTCCAACTAATGTTCTTTGTTTAGCTTCTGGTTCTAAATGGGAGTCACTTTTTAAGTTCTTAAAAACTAAATAAATCAGCTTGAAGTTGAGAAAACTCATCTTTGCAAACAAGCTCTGTATAAACTGGCTCATTATGCCTGTCCCGTTGCTGAAGGTGCAGTGTAAGCCAATGGGCTAGTTAATTCGGTATTTTTTTTAAAACAGACAGTGTTGGCCAGGTTGCTTAGTTCCAGGAAGCTTGCAGACCAGAGGGACAATCACTTAGCACGTCAATAACTGATGTATTACTAAGTTGGAAGGTGTGTGTTTTCATGGAGTTTGCTTCAGAACATTTCTTGTAGGTAGCTAGTAGCTTTTGGACCGTTTGTGTAAAAGGGTATCTGAAAGAATATCATGTGTGTGAGGTCACCCAAGTAGCAACGAAACAGTATGAAAGAAGAGAGCAGTCCAGGCTTAGTTGGAGTGAAGTAAAGAATATTCAGAAGCATGAAAGAAACACAGGGTGAACAAGAATCTATTCCTCTGCCTTCGATTTCTGCAATGGATGACTGGTTCATCCGCATTGTTGGTATGTCTTTTTAGTTTATTGGAAACTAAAAAGTGTTCTGGAAATCCTTTGTGTTTTAGAAATGGTTTGTACCTTGGAAGTCTTTTAGCGTCATAGAGTGATAGAGTCATAGAAAAGTACAACACAGAAACAGGCCATTTGGCCCATCCAGTCCATGCTGAACCCTTTAAACTGCCTAGTCCCATCAACTTGCACCTGGACCATAGCCCTTCATACCTGTCCCATCCACGTACCTATCCAAACTTAGCTTGAACGTTGAAATCGAAAGCATATCCACCACTTGCACTGGTAGCTCATTCCAGACCCTCATCGCTTTCTGTGACGAAGTTTCCCCTCATGTTCCCCTTAAACTTATCACCTTTCACCCATTTACAAGACAGAAATCCTGAGTTTTAAATGTGTTTGAAGTACGTTGTCTGAATTTAAACACGTATCAATGAAAATAAATGAAATACGTTTTAAACTATTTTGTTAGCTGCAAGTATCTTTTCATTGGTAGGTGAGGGGACCCACCATTCCCCTGTCAGTAGTGGGTATTGACAGCTGAAGTCAGTGTGGAGAATAAACAGGAAGTGGACTAGTCTTTGTAGATTGGATAGTCACAGTATAACCTCCCATTAGTGAGGATACCCATTGCTATTTATATCCGATAAAACATAAAATCTTCGTCTGAGTTTAGAGATTCACAGTCAGCGGACCCAACAGCATCACAAACCCCATACAGTACTCACAGAAAGCTTTGTCTTGGTGTCACTGGGCCGGACAGGTGTGTGCACATTCAGGTACAGGCAATCCTCACTGTACGCTGCTGGTCCTGAGGTAACAGAGCAAATCTAACAGAAGCTCCATCAAAGTTGAATTCTGTAGACATCTGGGACATGAGAGAGAGGAGTGGATTGAGTACGAGTGGAGGTCAGTAACCCTGATCACAGGAGAATAACCCAGTTCAGCCTGCCAAACAACCAGGAGCTGCCAATCTGTGGCCATCATGTTAACATTGGCTGGCCATTACAATGAATCCTTCATATCACTGCTTTCTACCCAGTCCCCCTCCTCCCTCACCACTTTCCCCCAGAAAGCGTCCCATCCAGATGCTTCACGGCTTGGTTATGGCAGCTGCTCTGCCTGAGACCGCAAGGAGCTGCAGAGTTGTGGGCACACTTAGTACATCAAAGAAACCGGCCTCGCCTCCATGGATACGGTAACAGGCCGTGATCTCATCTCTGTTGTCAGGAGGAGGTACAGAGCCTGAGGACCGGGAAATTATTTCCTACCCCGCCAGGCTCCCGAACTGGTGTGGATAACTTCACTCACCTCAACTCTGATCTGACTCCACAAACTATGGACTCACTTTCAACAACTCGTGTTCTCTGTAATATTTATGTACTTATTTATTATTATTTTTAGTTTCATTTTGTAGTTGCACAGTTTGCCTTCTTCTGAATATCAGTTGTTTGTCAGTTTTTGTAGATTTCCACTGATTCGTTTCTATTATCTATTGTGGATGCCCACAAGAGAGTGAATCTCAGGGTTCTATATGGTGACATAGATGTACGTTGATAATAAATTTACTCTCAACTTTGCTGGAGCTTGCTGTGCACAAATTGGCACTGGGTACCCCCAGCTTGTTCCCCATTGATTCCCATATTCTGGAATCTCAGTAGGTGTGTCGCTACCCCTCTTCACATCCTTTGCATGACCCTTGTGACCCTCACCAATATTTATTGAAGCATCCTATCCAGACGCGTCTCAGCTTCACATGGTAAAGGCAGAGAGTTGTGGACCCAGCTGTGCACCTCACAGGAACCGGCCTGCCCTCCATGGACACTGTCTACACTTCCCACTGCCTTGGTAAAGAAGCCAAAATAATTAACGACCCCTCCCACCCTGGACATTCTCTCCTCTCCCTTCAGGCAGAAGATATAAAACTCCGTAAGCACGTACCACCAGGCTCAAGGACAGCTTCTATCCTGCTGTGAAAATGAACTTGATCTCCAATCTACCTTGTTTTAGTGGGAAGGTTTAACACCAGCTGCCGGTCCAAAGCCACTGTCGCCATGTTAGTTCTTGAGTGGCCTGTTTAAAGAACACTTCTGGCACTGCTTCCTGTGTCCAAGTACCGCTATAGTATAAATATAGCGCATGGGAGCAATCGCTCTTGTTTCGGGGCTCACCATGGACTGGGGTTGTGACCAGTGACATGGAAAGATCAGAAATGTGCTGCAGAGAAAGGGCCCATTTGCACACTTAGATAAGCATCTATGTAACTTAATTTTCAGTGAATCTTTTATTGTTTGTCTTTATTTTCTTAATAAATACAGTGGATTCCAGTTAATGGGGACACATCAGGACATTCTGGTCCAACTATGAGGTTAACCCAATTAGCTGGCAATGACGGGCCATTCCCACTGCTGCCAACCCTGCCAGCAGGGTAGCAAGGTGGTTACTACAACACTTTACAATGCCAGCTGTAAGACCAGGGTTCAATTCGTGCCACTGTACGTTCTCCTTGTGACTGTGTGGGTTTCCTCTGCGCGCCCCAGTTTCCTCCCACATTCTGGTTAGTTGTGAACACGCTATTTTGCCATAGCATGGCGATACTTGCGGGATACCCCAAGCACAATCCTCGCTGATTTAATTCACTGTGAACAACACATTTCACTGTATGTTTTGATGTACATCTGACAAATAAAACTGATCTGTAATCTTTACCCTGGAGCGAAGGTCCTCGCCTTTCGTGTTCCAGTCCACGTCTCTGGAGTCTGCGGGACGGAGAACCTCAAGGGACCAACTGGCGGCTTCGCAAAAGGGATACCGAGGTAGTTATAGACGGGCTTGGCCATTCCCTTCACCGACACCTGCTTCCCCTCCAGGGCTCCGTACTTGGTGACGACAATCGGAGGTCCATCATCTACATCTGAGAGACCAGGACAGGGTTAGAGACTCACGTTCTGGCTGCCCTACACCAAATATCATCTTGTACACCTCCATCACGTCACCTCTCATCCTCCTTCATTCCAAAGAGAAAAGGCTCAGCTCATGTAACCTCTCCTCATAGGAATGTCCCCGTAACCTATATTTTTGTATATTATGCTGTGTATGCATAATTTATGTTCAGTTGATCTCATTTATAAGTGTCATATTTGTGATGCACTGTACTACTGCTGGAAGAAATCACATTTTTACGGCATTTATCCCATCGGACCATAAGAATTAGGAGCAGAATTAGGCCATTCAGCCCATCGAGTTTGCTGACGATAACTTGAATCTGAAATGCAAAGAATAGAATCATGGCTGATTTATTATCTCTCTCAACCCCATTCTCCTGTCTTCTCCCCGTAACATTTGACACCTTGACTAATCAGGAATCTGTCAACCTCTGTTTTAAATATACCCAGTGTTCAAGGTTCATTTATTATCAAAGTATGTATGCAGTATACAACTCTGGGATTCACCTTCAACAGACAGCCACGAAACAAAACCATGGTAGCCATTCAAAAAAACCATAAAACCCCACTCCCCATGCTCAAAAATCATGCAGATGGCAAACCCCTCTCCTTGTGCAAAAAAAACCAAATCACACAAACGGCAAGAAAGAACGGGCAAAGCCACAAAATAAACCACAGAAACTGAGAGTCTAAATGAGCTGCAGTCAAATCCAGAACTTCGGTATCATCCTCTGACAGCATTGCGGGAGAGAGAGATCACCTGGACACCAGGGCAGTCCCTCGGGAGGGGCGAGACTGTCACACACAGACACCCTTCTCCGGCAGCATTGCGGGAGAGAGAGATCACCTGGATACCAGGGCAGTCCCTCGGGAGGGGCGAGACTGTCACACACAGACACCCTTCCCCGGCAGCATTGCGGGAGAGAGAGATCACCTGGACACCAGGGCAGTCCCTCGGGAGGGGCGAGACTGTCACACACAGACACCCTTCCCCGGCAGCATTGCGGGAGAGAGAGATCACCTGGACACCAGGGCAGTCCCTCGGGAGGGGCGAGACTGTCACACACCGACACCCTTCCCCGGCAGCATTGCGGGAGAGAGAGATCACCTGGACACCAGGGCAGTCCCTCGGGAGGGGCGAGACTGTCACACACCGACACCCTTCTCCGGCAGCATTGCGGGAGAGAGAGATCACCTGGACACCAGGGCAGTCCCTCGGGAGCGGCGAGACTGTGACACACAGACACCCTTCCCCGGCAGCATTGCGGGAGAGAGAGATCACCTGGACACCAGGGCAGTCCCTCGGGAGGGGCGAGACTGTCACACACAGACACCCTTCCCCGGCAGCATTGCGGGAGAGAGAGATCACCTGGACACCAGGGCAGTCCCTCGGGAGGGGCGAGACTGTCACACACAGACACCCTTCTCCGGCAGCATTGCGGGAGAGAGAGATCACCTGGACACCAGGGCAGTCCCTCGGGAGGGGCGAGACTGTCACACACAGACACCCTTCCCCGGCAGCAGCGAGCAAGTCGCTGGTCAGTGGTGCTGAATACTCGCTCGCTGTTCACATTCACCTCGGTGTCTCAGTCTTCCTTGATATTTTAATCAGCCAGAAATTGAGTTAATCATGGGCGCATGCCTCGTCTCTAGGCTTCCAGGCCTCATTTCTGCCTTTCTCCTGGAATCTTCATGGAGACAGTAAAGTGCCCAATTGCTCAATCGATCTTCAAACTGTAGATCACAGGTTCCTACAGTACCAGAAACACATTTAAAATAAAAGACATAGAAGAAGAGAAAGAAAGAGTTTTGTGGGAGATGTTGCCTGAGGTTGCTTGCTTGGCCTTTATATACTTATCAGTCAGCTGATTAGCTGTCATTACGGAAGCTCAGTATTCACACTAAATGGATACCCACGGAACTTCATACGAAGATGCCCGAGAGCTCAACAATGCACTAACCATACATCTGAAATATCTCGGAAATGATGGCTCGACTGCTCCAAGACTACAGCATTTTGGTCACGCACAAGCCAACAGCAGAGTAATCTGCAAACTGAAACAACAAACCAAGTTACCGAGCAAGATCAATGTTGTGTGGTCCTCAAAATCCAATGTGGGGACTGCAGCAAACATGACGTCAGCTGGACAGGGAGAAAACTACCCACAGGGAGCCACCAACATCAACTGGCTGGAAAGCAGCATGACCAACTCTCCCTAGTCTCTACCCATGAAGATCGAGACGGGTCCAAATTCGATTAGGAATCAGTGAAAGTCGTGGCACAAGCAAACACGTGGCATGCAAGAGAATTCCTGTAAGCATGCTTTTTCACAAGCAATTCTGTAAATCGACAAGTAGACCTTGATCCTATTTATAAACCAATGCCGGCAAAATTCCAGACCACAATGTATAGAGACTCCTCCCTACGTCACAACTGCGTTCCATAATGGATGGATGGCATCCGATAGTCTCGCGAGACCATGGATCTGTACCTGGAAAGTCTTGCTTTGATCTCCTCTCCAGGGCACAGGCCTGGGTAGGGTTGTATGGGAGACCAGCAGTTGCCCAAGCAGCAAGTCTCCCCTCTCCATGACACCGATGTTGTCCAAGGGAAGGGCAAGGACTGATACAGCTTGGCACCAGTGTCGTCGCAGGAGTTGCCAGAACGAGGTTGAAGGCAACGTCGGACAGCCTTAGGGACTCCAGCTCCGGATTTGTCCTCAGGGTTTACTCCCGAAGCCTCTCCCATGAGTGGGTATGGCCACAAGGCAGCGGAGATTTGAAATCAGAGTTTTCCCTCTCTGAGATGGACTGCCTTCCCAGGCTGACGAGCTCCCTCTACCCAAAGCACTGGTTTTAAGGCGTCAGGACCCGCCTTTGCCCCTTCTCCTGTCAGTAGAAACAGTTCCGCCGGGCTTAGAAGCTAAACCACACGAGAAGGCCAGGAGTTGGACTTGGTTGTCAGAGATTATTTGAAGTGCATGCCGTGAGGAGCACTTTTAGATAACAGGAGCTTGTCCCCACTACCACTCCTTGGCTTGACAACCTTAGAACCGTTCCATAATGACGGCCAATTAATTAGCTGATAATTAGCTAAAAAGCAAGCACCACGAGTTAACAGCGCACTGACGATGTCTCCACTTAAAGTGGTGAAATGTTTGCAGACAGATTGCCAAGATCGGAGAACAACTCAACCCACGGCATCACATTCTACCCTGAGATTCAATTTCTTGCAGGCATTTTCAATAGAATAGAGAAATACATTAGAATCAACGAAAAACGACACACAAAGATGGAGAAACAACCAATGTGCAAAAGACAAACTGCTTATAGAAAGACAGATAGATAGACACAGACAGAGAACACGAGTTGTTGAAAGTTCGGAGTTGAGGTGAGAGTTTGTTCTCACAGCAGGAAATTCACCTTTACAAAGAAGGAAAAGAATGGGTTGACTTTTGGACAATTGTGCAGCAAACTCCTGGGACTCTGAAATAATCACTGGTCTGCTGAAATTGACCGTGTTTCCACACTTCATTCACAGGAGGCTTTTGAAGACACGTCTTCTTCTCCTGCACCATCAGGAGCCCAAAGAAACACTCAATACTTCAGCAACAAATTCTTCCCCTCCGCCATCAGGTTCTGAATGAAAAATGAACCCATGAACTCTCCCTCACTACTTTTACTTGTTTTATTCTCCTTTTACACTACTCACTTTATTTAATTATATATGTTACTGTAATTAAATTTTGTAATTATTATCCTGCATTGCAATGTACTGCTGTCACAAAACAAAACATAAGCTGAACATTTGCCAGAAACAACTTTAGGCCTTCGTGAAACGAGAGAACACGTAGAACTGCCGAGCAGTGATTTTGCAATCTTGTGCGTTAGGAAAAAAAACTCTTCATCCGAGCCAAGTAAACAGGAGAGATCCCTCTTCACCAGGAGAAATCCCTCTTCACCAGGAGAGATCCCTCCTCAGGGAGCTTTCTGCTGTGTTCGTCACCGCCGCCTACATCCTATCCCCTGAGCGCAAACGCCAAGGACACACGGGGAGAACTTTACAGTTTCGACAGCTCTCCATGAAAGCAAACACCCAGATGGTGTCTTCATAATTGCGGGAGAGCTCAATCACGTTAACCTGTGGGGAGGTTGATAAGTCCCACCTGATGACTCCCATCAGGGAGGAGGCTACATAGCATCCACGTCAGGGCCACCAGACACAAAAACAGCTACTTTCCCCAGGCACTAAGGCTGATCAACACCTCCGAGCTCCGAGGAGAGATTGGACAAACTTGGGGTGACTTCTCTGGAGCGGCAGAGGCTGAGATGAGATCAGACAGAGGTTTATAAGCTTATGAGAGGCATAGATAGAGTAGGCAGATAGTACTTTTCCCTGGGTTGAAAGGGCAAATTTGGAATGTTTAAGGGAGATGTGTGGCGACGGGTTAGTTTATTTTTCTCAAAGAAAGGAATCTGGGATTCTAACAACAACACACACAAAATGCTGGTGGAACGCAGCAGGCCAGGCAGCATCTATAGTGAGAAGCGCTGTCGACGTTTCGGGCCGAGACCCTTCGTCAGGACTAACTGAAAGGAAAGATAGTAAGAGATTTGAAAGTAGTGGAGGGAGGGGGAAATGCGAAATGATAGGAGAAGACCGGAGGGGGTGGGATGAAGCTAAGAGCTGGAAAGGTGATTGGCGAAAGTGATACAGAGCTGGAGAAGGGAAAGGATCATGGGACGGGAGGCCTCGGGAGAAAGAAAGGGGGGGGAGCACCAGAGGGAGATGGAGAACAGGCAAACAACTAAATATGTCAGGGATGGGGTAAGAAGTGGAGGAGGGGCATTAACGGAAGTTAGAGATGTCAATGTTCATGCCATCAGGTTGGAGGCTACCCAGCCGGTATATAAGGTGTTGTTCCTCCAACCTGAGTTTGGATTCATTTTGACAATAGAGGAGGCCATGGATAGACATATCAGAATGGGAATGGGACGTGGAATTAAAATGTGTGGCCACTGGGAGATCCTGCTTTTTCTGGCGGACCGAGCGTAGGTGTTCAGCGAAACGGTCTCCCAGTCTGTGTCGGGTCTCACCAATATATAAAAGGCCACACCAGGAGCACCGGACGCAGTATACCACACCAGCCGACTCACAGGTGAAGTGTCGCCTCACCTGGAAGGACTATCTGGGGCCCTGAATGGTGGTGAGGGAGGAAGTGAAAGGGCAGGTGTAGCACTTGTTTTGTTTACAAGGATAAGTGCCAGGAGGGAGATCGGTGGGAAGGGATGGGGGGGACGAGTGGACAAGGGAGTCGCGTAGGGAGCGATCCCTGCGAAAAGCAGAAGGGGGGGGGGAAATGTGTTTGGTAGTGGGATCCCGTTGGAGGTGGCGGAAGTTACGGAGAATTATATGTTGGACCTGGAGGCTGGTGGGGTGGTAGGTAAGGACAAGGGAAACCCTATCCCGAGTGGGGTGGCGGGTGGATGGGGTGATGGCAGATGTGTGGGAAATGGGAGAGATGCATTTGAGAGCAGAGTTGATGGTGGACGAAGGGAAGCCCCTTTGTTTAAAAAAGGAAGACATCTCCTTCGTTCTGGAATGAAAAGCCTTATCCTGAGAGCAGATGCGGCAGAGACGGAGGAATTGTGAGAAGGGGATAGCCTTTTTGCAAGAGACAGGGTGGGACGAGGAATAGTCCAGGTAGCTGTGAGAGTCTGTAGGCTTATAGTAGATATCAGTAGATAGGCCGTCTCCAGAGATGGAGACAGAAAGATCAAGAAAGGGGAGAGAGGCGTCAGAAATGGACCAGGTAAATTTGAGGACAGGGTGAAAGTTGGAGGCAAAATTAATGAAGTCGACGAGCTCAGCATGTGTGTAAGAGACAGCGCCAATGCAGTCATCGATGTAGCGAAGGAAAAGAGGGGGATGGATACCGGTATAGCCTTGGAACATGCACTGTTCCACAAAGCCAACAAAAAGGCAGGCATAACTGGGACCCATACGGGTGCCCATGGCTACACCCTTGGTTTGGAGGAAGTGGGAGGAGCCAAAGGAGAAATTATTGAGAGTAAGAACTAATTCCGCTGGATGGAGGAGAGTGGTGGTAGAGGGGAATTGGTTAGGTCTGGAATCCAAAAAAACCCATAGAGCTTCGAGACCATCTTGGTGGGGGATGGAGGTATATAGGGACTGGACGTCCATGGTGAAAATAAGATAGATAGATACTTTATTCATCCCCATGGGGAAATTCAAAATTTTTCCAATGACCCATACACTTATTGTAGCAAAACTAATTACATACAATACTTAACTCAATATAAATATGCATCTAAAATCACCCTCTCAAAAAGCATTAATAAATAGCTTTTAAAAAGTTCTTAAATAGTTTACTAAGAAATACATTGAATGGTAACTTAAGCTCAGTCCTGACCCCAGCACTTTAACATATCCTACCCCTGGCATTTGAATTGTAAAGCCGAATGGCATTGGGGAGTAATGATCTCTTCATCCTGTCTGAGGAGCATTGCATCGATAGCAACCTGCCACTGAAGCTGCTTCTCTGTCTCTGGATGGTGCTATGTAGAGGATGTTCAGGGTTTTCCATAACTGACCGTAGCCTACTCAGCGCCCTTCGCTCTGCTACCGATGTTATACTCTCCAGTGCTTTGCCCACAACAGAGCCCGCCTTCCTTACCAGCTTATTAAGACGTGAGGCGTCCCTCTTCTTAATGCTGCCTCCCCAACACGCCACCACAAAGAAGAGGGCGCTCTCCACAACTGACCTATAGAACATCTTCAGCATCTCACTACAAACATTGAATGACACCAACCTTCTAAGGAAGTACAGTCGACTCTGTGCCTTCCTGCACAAGGCATCTGTGTTGGCAGTCCAGTCTAGCTTCTCATCTAACTGCACTCCCAGATACTTGTAGGTCTTAACCTGCTCCACACATTCTCCATTAATGATCACTGGCTCCATATGAGGCCTAGATCTCCTAAAGTCCACCACCATCTCCTTGGTCTTGGTGATATTGAGACGCAGGTAATTTGAGTTGCACCATATCACAAAGTCCTGTATCCTAGTATAGTTTCCTATACTCTTCCTCCTGTCCATTCCTGACACACCCCACTATGGCCGTGTCATCAGCGAACTTCTGCACATGGCAGGACTCCGAGTTATATTGGAAGTCTGATGTGTACAGGGTGAACAGGACCGGAGAGAGCACGGTCCCCTGCGGCGCTCCTGTGCTGCTGACCACCGTGTCAGACCTACAGTCTCCCAACCGCACATACTGAGGTCTATCTGTCAAGTAGTCCACTATCCAAGCCACCATGTGAGAGTCTACTCCCATCTCCGTTAGTTTGTGCCTTAAGATCCTGGGCTGGATGGTGTTAAAGGCACTAGAGAAGTCCAGGAATGTAATCCTCACAGCACCACTGACCCCATCCAGGTGAGAGGGGGATTTGTGCAGCAAATACGTGATAGCATCCTCCACTCCCACCTTCTCCTGATACGCAAACTGAAGAGGGTGGGGGCCAGGGAACTTAAAATAATTGAAAAAATTCAAAGCATGAGAAGTGTCACGAACATAGGTGGGAAGAGATTGAACAAGGGGGGATAAGACAGTGTCAAGGTATGCAGAAATGAGTTCAGTGGGGCAGGAGCAAGCTGAGACAATACGTCTACCTAGGCAGGCAGGTTTGTGGATCTTGGGTAGGAGGTAGAAATGGGAAGTGTGGGGTGTGGGAACTATGAGGTTGGTGGCAGTGGATGGGAGATCCCCAGAGCTAATAAGGTTGGTGATGGTATAGAAGACAATGGCCTGGTGCTCCTTAGTGGGGTCATGATGCTTATGGAGGGCAAGAGCGTCTTACACTTCCTTTGGTAGAGACATATCTCCACTCTGCCAATAATGCCCACCAATCTTGATAAACCCCTCCTGCACCCTCTCCACCTCTTCCTGTAATGGGGCGACCGGGACTGCAAGGTGAGGCCAGAATTCAGTTGGCAATGACTGAACCTTGGGAATAGACCCCAACCTTCACCAGTGCCCTGCTGGGACCTAGACACAAGTGAGTTCCTATCCCCACCCTGGGGCTCTCTGTGAGCTGATCCCATTATCTATATACTACTAAAACTCTCCTGCTCTGTCTGTCTGTTTGTGACCTCCAATGAGCCCAAACGGTGCATTACAGTGGCACTTTTTTGACTAAATCGACTTAAAATGCACAGAGAAGGCATGCAAAGTTCAGGGTTATATATTTGTATACAATTGCTCACTCGTCAATCGACAGGCCCCGCTTTCCACAACCCGAGCCAATTCCAGCTTTAAAGGAAACCGCGATGTGACACCACGACGCATGCGCACGGGCAGCCTCAGCAGCGACACCAAGCGGAGCGGCAGGGCAGGGCAGCTCTATTTCCAGCGGTCACGTACAGCATGTGCAGGATTGGGACAGATCTAACTGCCACCCATCAATAAATCTTATTGTAATGACGCACTTCGAAACACTTGCCGCAGTCAAAGGACAGCAGCGACTATATCACGTCCATTTAGGAGAGCGCCAACCGCATCATCAAGGATAATCAGCATCCTGGAGGCTTTGGTGTTACTGCTTCGTATCTTCTATCCGGCATCAGGGTAAAAAAAAATGGTCAGCCTAATTATGCCGCGTGGAAAGAGAAGGGGGACATCCAGGATCAAAGAGTCAGGACAAAAAAGATGAGAGAAGAAGAGACAGAGGGGGAGAGGAATGCACGTCTCCAGAATGACTAAAACAGGCACAGAAAGAGGAGAGAACAAAAATCGGATGAGGCTAGGGCCGCACGACTCCAGGATCAGAGAGAAAGAACAAATGGTAGAAGAGGAGACGAAGGATGAAAGGGCTGCGTGTCTCCAGAATGACTAAAACAGGCACAGGAGGAGGAGAGAGGAAGAGACAAAGGAGCTGAGAAATGCACGTCTCCAGGATCAGAGAGAAACAACAAACAGAAGACATGAAGAGACAGCGGATGAAAGGACTGCACGTCTTCAGAATGACAACGAGAGGCACAAGGGTGGCAGATCAACCAGAAATGTTGCCATCAAAAGTGTCCTTCGTTAACGAGGAGGAGCTATATTTGCCTTGCTACACGTCTTTCTTCTTTAATAAACTGAGTTTTTCTTCTTCAATCCCAAAGCAAAGCGATAGCAATAGCATTCAGGAAAATTTAATGTTCATTCTGGTCACATTAGACTCCACTACCCTTCTCTCAAAGGGTGCCCCAACAGGTCACCCGGTTGTCTAGTCTAACATTGAGTTTTGGCTCTGAACTCCGAAAATCCGCTCATTTTGTTTCCGATTTTACCCTCTTTTGTTTTCAGTCCACCATAACTGATAGGAGCAGGATTAAGTCATTCAGTTCGTCGAGTCTACCCCGCCATTCAATCTTGGCTGATTTATTATCTCTCTCAAACCAATTCTCCCGCCTTATCCCCGCAATCTTTGACGCTCTAGCTAATTAAATACCTATCAAACTCCGATTTAAATATACTCAATGACTTGGCCTCCATAGCCGCCTGTGTCAGTGAATTTACAACTTAATTAAACTTCTCCAGAGTAAACTGCATGCCAACCCGGGCCCGTCAGCTCAACAATCACCCCCTCACACCACTGTACCGTACCCGCCTCGGTACAGGAAGACCCGAGGCTGCTCGAACCAGCAGGACGAATGCCTGCAGACCTGCTCGGGACACTTGCGCTCTACAGAAGAGCAAAGGGCTGAGGGTGCCTATTTTTCTTCCGGGATCAGCCCCTCACCTGCGGCCAAAGCCAACACCAGGACGCAGAACAGCGGCACCAACCAGCCCGATGGCGTCGCGCTGAGAGCGGGTAGTCGGCTCTGGCGGCCGCTGATAGATACCGGCTCGGGGGGGAGCGTGGTGATAATGTTGTCCTGCCCGACGGGCGAAAAACGCGTGCGCTCACCTTGGAGCCTTAAACGCTGCACAGTTAGAGACAGTCCCCAAGGCTGGACCCTGGCAAAGTCCGAAACCAACGATTGTGAAAGGGGGAACGGACTTTGCAAAGCGATCAACCTGTTCAAAACTAGCCTTTATTCTCCACTACACAAATGTAAAGGAGACCGAAATAATTGTTACTCCAGAACCAATACAACGCAAATAAACACAATGAGGTAAGGAAAATATTATTATTATTATTAATACTGCAAAAAATATACATACGTAACATAGCTTATATATACAGATTGATTGTATGTTCATAAACTGACGCTAGGCACAGGAGTGTCTGTACATAAGGTGACTGACAGGAAATTATGTCTTGGTGGTTGGGAGTGTAGTGGGGTAGGTTAGTTGGTAGAGCTGTGATCAGCCTTACCACTTGGAAAGCAACTGTTTTTGAGTCTCGTGATCCTGGCACGGATACTACGTAGCCTCCTCCTTGATGGGAGTGGGACAAACAGTGCGTGAGTGAGGGGGGTGGAAATATATTCGAAAATCTGAGATGTTTTAAATATGCGTTTAATCTTGTAATGTGACAAAATGGAACCTGTATAATCGCAGAGCGCTTCACTATAAACTAAGTGTGCACATGACAGATGGCATGTAATGTCCTGATCATTGTTAATCGTGAGTACTGCAGGAGCTGACTCTCAGGACAGGTAACAGCCCCAGAATAACCTGAAAACTTATTTTGTAAGCTGTAAGTCAGAAGCTGTGTGCCATCCTTTGGGAGTGGAAGTGCTTCTACTTGCAAGTAATAAACGTGCCTTTGAACAGATCCACTCTGTTCTTTATGGTTCTTTGTTCTAAGACCTAGCGAAAGATACACGACAATGAGATCCTTCATGACATTACTGGTAACTTGTTGAGCCTGTAGTCCTGGAGTGGACACTACGTAGCCTCCTTCCTGATGGGAGAGGGACAAACAGTCTATGAACAGGGTGGGTGGGATCCTTCATGATGTTACTGGCATCTTTCTGTTGATTGTTACGGACGTGGTTCCAGGGTACTTGGAGGAACGTGATAAAATAGGCCATAGTCAGCATGGTTTCCTCAAGGGAAAATCCTGCCTGACAAATCTGTTGGAATTTTTTGAAGAAATGACCAACAGGATAGACAAAGGAAAATCGACTGATTTTGTGCAGTTGGATTTTCAGAAGGCCTTTGACAAAGTGCCACACATGAGGCTGCTTAACAGGCTATGAATCCATGCTATTACAGGAAAGATTGTAGCATGGATAAAGTGGTGGCTGGAAAAGTGAGGGAATTTCTGGTAGGCTGCCAGTGACTAGTGGTGTTCCACAGGGGTCTGTGTTGGGCCGATTCTTTTTACATGACTTGGATGATGGAATTGATGGCTTTGTTGCAAAGTTTGCAGGTAAGTGGATGGGTAGGTAGTTTTAAGGAAGTAGAGAAGCTAAAGAACTTAGATTAGGAGAATGGGCAAAGAAATGGCAGATGGAATACTGTGTCGGGAAGTGATTGGTCATGCATGTTGATAGAATACTATTTTCTAACTGGAGAGAGAATACATAAAAATTGGGCGCAAAGGGATTTGGGAGTCCTTGTGCAGGATTCCCTTAAGGTTAATTTGCAGGTTGGGTCTGTGGTGAGGAAGGCAAATGCAATGTTAACATTCATTTCAAGTGGACTAGAATATAAAAGCAAATGTAATGTTGAGACTTCATAAAGCATTGTTGATACCTCACTTGGGAGTATTGTCAGGAGTTATGGGCGCTGTATCTTAGAAAGGATGTGCTGAAACTGGAGAGGGTTCAAAGAAGGTTCACGGCAGGATTGAATGGTTTGTCATATGAAGAGCATTTGATGGCTCTGGGCCTGTGTTCATTAAAATTGAGAAGAATGAGGGTGACCTCATTGAAACCCATTGACCAGTGAAAGGCTGAGATGGAGTTGATGTGGAGAGGATGTTTCCTATGGTGGGAGAGTCTAAGACCAGAGGACACAGCCTCAGAATAGAGGGGCATCCTTTTAGAATGGTGATAGGGAGGTATTTCTTTAGGCAGAGAGTGGTGAATCTGTGGAATTCTTTGCCACAGTCAGCTGTGGGAGCCAAGTTTTCATGTATATTTGAGGCAGAGGATGATAGATTCTTGATTGCTTAGGGCACGAAGGGATACGGGGAGAAGGCAGGAGGTCAGGGCTGAGAGGAAGATGGATCAGCCATGGTGGAGCAGACCCAATGGGCCAAATGGCCTAATTCTGCTTCTATATCTTATGGTCTTATATGTCCTTGATGGCAGCTAGGCTGGTGCCAGTGATGCATTGGGAAGTTTTGACCACCTGTTGTAGAGCCTTCCTGTCTGTCGTAGTGCAGTTTCTGGACCAAGCAGTCATGCTGCTTGGCAGGATGCTCTCTACTCATCTGTAGAATGACACGAGTATGGATGTGCAAAGTCCAGTCTTTTCCGGCTTCCTCAGAAAGTAGAAGTGAGTTTTCTTGACTGTGTCGGATGTATTCTGGGCCCATGAGAGGTTGTGTGAAAATGTCATTAGCCTCCAGAGGAAGTAGAGATATTGGTGTACTTTCTTATCAGTGACACACTATTAGCGTTTTTCATTGAGATACAGTGAAAACTTAACTTTGAATGCCATCTGAACAGATCAGCTGTACAAGAGTGGAGAATAAAGTGTTACATTTACAGAGAGTGCAGAGAGATGCAAGGTTATGACAAGGTAGATTGAGAGGTCAAGAGTCAATCTTATCTGACTAGGAAACTGTAATGTATGGATCTATTTCTTTTAGATCAACAACACCCCTCCTCGCACTACATATTGATCTGTTGTCTGCGCACGCGCATTGTTCTCCATCTCTCCCACTCGCTGCAATGTGAATACACCAGTTAATGCCATCTCCTGTGTGTGTGCTTTTGTTTAATATATATGTGTAGTTGTGTACAGACACAACATATTTTTAACGAGTACAAACCTAAATGTTGGAGAATATCACCAACTGCACCGACAGTTGGGATGAGTAAAACAGCACGAGAAGACTGTCTCAGGTGCTAACAAACTTGTTAGTGACAGGGAAAATTGTGCTGAATTTTAAGTGAAAATAACGTGGTGATGGCTTCAGTCGGGAAAGTTGACAAACTTGATAGTGCTAATGAAGACTGAGTGTTGTATATTGAGAGGATGGGACTCTATTGTATCGCAAACAAAAGAGAGCCCCTCCTCTCTTAGCTTAATGGGCCCAAAAATCACTTGAGCCCCAAACTGCTGGTAATAGCTGGGAGATTGATTTTACTAAAGAAACCAGTCAAAAGATGAGAGCATTTCTGAATGCATTGTAGAACTGAGCAAACTTTCCCAGTACTGTGACTGGGAAGAGATGAAGAGTGATGGACTTTCTGATGCATTAAGGGACAGGACTGTATGTGGCATGCATAGTCAAAGCACTCCAATGAGACTACTGTCCGAAAGAGACCCAACCTCAGAATGGGCATTGACCATTGCAATATCGTTAGATACTGCAGCAAAGGATGCAGCAGAACTACAGAAAAGGAGGTTAGAATGTGAAATGCACAAAATATCCCCAAATGGTGCAAAAAGCCAAAAATGGTATCTCTGTGGCAAATCTCATGATACAAATGACTGTTGGTTCAAAGAAAAAAAATTGCAAAGTGTCACAAACAAGGTCACATAGAGAGAGAGAGTGTGCATGTCAGACAAAACACACAACCAAGTGAAAAGTCTCTAACACCAAACTAAGCAAATGCATTGTTATTAAATGTAAATTATAAACAAGAGTCTGACAAAGGTGAACTGTCACACCTAGAACTGCATAGTATAACTGAAGCAGATTGCAACATAATAGGGATCACAACAGATGTGTCTGGGTGTAAAGCTGAAAATGGAACTGGGCCCAGTATCAGCCTTGTCTATGAATCCAGAGGCTGACTACAACAGACTGGTTTCTAAGAAACCATTAGAGAAGATTTCAGTGATGCTAAAGACATACACAGGTGAAAAAGAGTCTCCCAAAGGCAAACTGAAATAAATGTGATGTATGGAGACCAAACACAGCAATTGGAGCTTTATGTATTGAAAACTGAAGGCCCAGCACTTATTGGACATGAATAGTTGAGAAAAATCCAACTCGACTGGCACTCAATCAAAGCTCTCAGTGTGGCATCAACAGGCAATTGCAGCCCAAATTGTAACACTAACCAGAGACTGGCAAAGCTGCTTAATGCTAATGAGAAGGCATCTGAGAAGGGAATAAATAGATGGAAGACTTGGCCAAAAGCTGTTCGGGATGCCAACAAGTTCAAAATGCACCCCTGCAGGCAGTATTACACCCGTGGGAGTG
This sequence comes from Hemitrygon akajei, assembly GCF_048418815.1. NCBI lineage: Eukaryota > Metazoa > Chordata > Chondrichthyes > Myliobatiformes > Dasyatidae > Hemitrygon > Hemitrygon akajei. The sequence goes on along the minus strand of NC_133140.1, from coordinate 85,878,564 downwards.
GCTGTCATCACCATGGCAGAGTACATACTGACTTTGCTGGGCCATTCATGGACTTCATGTTCCTGATCGCTGTGGATGCTCGTTCGAAGTGGCTGGAGGTTATACCAATGAAGCCAATCACCACAGTAGACTGTCTCCACTCTGATCACATCAGAAGAATTCCAACTTTTTATGAAGGAAAATGGCATCAGACATTTCAAGTCAGCTCCTCACCACCCAACAACAAATGGGTTAGCTGAAGGGTTTATCCAAACCTTCAAGAAATCTATTAAAGTGATGAACAAGGAAGACAATTTCTTTTTTGTGTATTGGAACTCTGTTCACGTGATGACAAATCAAACACCTGTTCATGAGCAGGTATCTGAGGTCTTGCACAGACCAGGTACTCAAGGCACATATAAGATAGCAGTAAACATAAGTCTCACAAAAATAATATAATGTAGCCCAAGTTCCTAACTGACATGTCCTGATAGTGCATGGAATGTCATTGGCAAGAACAAGCCCACGGCAACCTGCAGATAAACACAGTCCAGCTTGTCTTCCACCCAGCGAACACTAGAAGGCAGCTCCGATGAGAGAAGACAGACACAATCCAGCATGGATGCCGCACCACATCACCTCTCCTGGGCACCTGCAAAAGGATACATCGTGGCATGAGGGTCTGGTCTGCGCAACCAAACCCACACAGCTCTTCTGCCATCAGTCTCACCAGTGAAGCAGACTGGAGTATTCTATATTGCCTAATGTCCATCAGGTGCTTGCAATCACAAGAAAAATATCCAAGATGATCACTCACGCCATTTGTTACGACTGCAAACCTACACTGTTGTCTTCCTGTAGCAGACAGCAACACATCCACACCAAATCCAGTCATCCGCTATCGAGCAACTTGCTGATGGGGTTGACCTGCAATACTTGATGTTCTTGATAACCAGCAATGTCTTGCGATCGTAAAAAAGATGCCAAGGACAAACAATTACACCTTTGGTTGGACTTCGAGAGGCCGTGACCAAGTGTGCAGCCATGCTGCCTGGCCCACTGAGTTCCTCCAGCATCTTGTGTGGTCCTCCAGATTCCAGCATCTGTTATCTCATTTGTCTCCAAAGTCTTTGTCTTGGTGATCTGCTGTCGTGCGTTTTGGAGGTGCACACAGCAGTCAAGGTGGTAGTCAGGGAGTGAGGGAGTCTGAAAGGTTTAGATTGTTTGTGGGTGGATCATCTCTGTACAATGACTCAGTGACCACAGAGGTACTTCAGTAAGGCCACCCTTACATAAGGGTAAACATACATGGCGAATACACTTGATCATTGAAGAATGTAACTGACCCGGACAACAATACAAGAACTGGAGCTCTTTACACTGGACTAGGAAATCTGATAGCTGCTTCAAATGATTATTTTTCTGAGGTGGTAAAGTGAAAAAATAATTGGCACAGCTTGGTGAGTTGGTAACAAGAGCAGATGTGAGATCATAAGACATAGGATCAAATTAGGCCATTTGGCCCATCATGTCTGCTCTGCCATTCCATCATGGAAGATTTATTATCCCTCTCAAACACATTCTCCTGGCTTCTCTCTGTACCCTTTGATGCCCTGATAGATAAGGACCTATCAACCTTTGTTTAAAATATACTCAATGATTTGGCCTGCACAGCTGTCTGTGGCAATGAATTCCACAGATTCACCACTTCTTTTCTCCTCTTCTCTGTTCTAAAAGAATGTCCTTTTATTCTGAGGCTGTGCCTTCTGATCCTAGATTCCCCACAATAGGAAACATCATCACATCTACTCTATCTAGACTTTTCAATATTCAACAGGTTTTGATTGAATCTGTACATGCTGCCTGAGACGTCACCTTTCAAACCCACCATCTCTATCAACTGCAAAAACATGGGGGACACCACCCACTGCAAATTTCCCTCCGAGTCACACAACATCCCAACTTGGAAATGCCTGGTGGCCATTTTATTAGGTACACCTGTTCATTAGACATGATCAAGGGGTTCAGTTGTTCAGATTAAACATCAGAATGGGGAAGAAGTGTGATTAAAGTGACTTTGTGGAATGATTGTTTGTGCCAGATGGGGTGGTTTGAGTATTGTAGAAACTTGGGATTTTCACACACAACTCTTGAGTTTATAGAGAATGGTTAAAAAAAATCCAGTGAACAGTAATTCTGTGGGCAAATAACTTGTTAATGAGAGGTCAGAGTTTTGACAGACTAGTTCTAGCTGACTGGAAGGTGAAAATCATTACAACAGTGGTGTGCAGAATACATACACTCAGTGGCCATTATTAGGTACAGGAGTGGAACCCGGTGTGGTCTTCTGTTGCTGTAGCTCATCTATTTCCAAGGCTCAATGTGTTGTGCATTCACAGATGCTCTTCTGTACACCATTGTTGTAACATTGGTTATTTGAATTACTGTCACCTTCCCTCAGCTTGAACTAGTCTGGCCATTCTCCTCTGACCTCTGAGTGTACATGATAATAAATTTACTTTAACTTAGGACAAGCCTGTCCAATGTTGTGTTGATATATGAGTAAAACACATGTCCAGGGGAAACATAACACAACCACAGCTAACAGAAGAATCAACACATTTTGTAGCTTTAATTCAGTACGGTTTCACACATTTGCAAATAAAAGAGATTTGACAGCAACATATCAACACAAGAGATTTAGTAGATGTTGGAAATGCAGAGCAACACACACAAAATACTACCACTTCCTCTGGTAGCTTGTTCCATATATGCACCATCCTCTGTGTAAAATACAAAATACAGTAACACTGTTGTCAAAGTAGCACACAAAATGCTGGAGAAACTCAGCATGTCAGGTGGCATCTATGGAGAGGAATAATCAATCTACGTTTCAGACAGAGAATCTTTGTCAGAAAACATTGGCTGTTTATTCCTCTCCATGGATGCTACCTGAACGGCTGAGTTTTTCCAGCATTTTGTGTGTTACTCTGACAGCAGTGCTACTGATGATAACTTTGGGGGGAGGGGGGGGGGGGTGTAATGTCATTCAGCCTCGTCCCAGACAAGTGGATACAGTAATTAGAAAAGTTAAAATATTTGCTCATCTTGTTAACCTGAATGACTTAACACCCACTGTGGTAAGTCAGGGATTGCAAGTATATCTAGTCTGTATTTGTTTCCAAAAACAATACATTTTAAAGCTACTGCCAAACTAACAGAGTTTATTCCGTTAATAATCTGCAGAAAATTATCCAGAGGCCAACATTCCGAATGCAACTGGCCGCAACGTACGGTACCTGGGATTGAGGGGGCTCATGTGCGCAAAGCAGCGTGTCAGCAAATACAGGTAACACCTGTGAGAGTGGGATATAAAATAACAGAACGGGAAGACAGCTTCGCCCGATCCCCAGAGACTAATCTTAGATGGTGGCCAGAGGTTATTGCTGAGGATGGGCTCATTAACTGATTTCCATCCCTCCCAGTGCCGGGCTTGGCAGTAACACTGCCCACCCCCACCAACAGTGGCCAATTCCATCGGGCCGAGAGAGGAGAGAAGGGACAGTGTGCAATCACCTTCAACCCACAGCGGACGTGAATGATGTCTGACTCTCATTCAGACTACAGAGAGACCTTTGTTTAGCTTTGTGACTCCAGGAGAGGCAAACACACACAAACACACCCAGATGCACACATCCATCCATCCACCCACAGACATATACTCTACATATTCCACATCCCAAACACACACACTAACCCACATGCTCCATGTACACACACACACGTGCACTGATATCGCTTGGCCAGCTACTCCATGTCACAAATGTGTATACACACTCACACTCATCAGGCACAGCCACTCCATGTACACCTGCAGACACATCACCAAAGCCCTGTCCCTTGTCCCAGGAGCCTGGCCCGCCAGCACCCAGTGTTCCAGCCTCAGCGAGGAGGCTCAGACTCTGGCTGACAGGCACTGATTGACGACCTCCAGCAGGTGAGAGTTCTCCAGAGCTGCAGCCACTCGCTCCTTGTCTGCCAGCTGCTTGTTCACTGGGGAAGGAAGCAGACATTCGCTGAGAATGAGCAGAGTGCAAGGCACAGTAAATCCCATCAGTAGAGTCACCCCTCAGGCTCCCATATCCACGGGGGGTCCCAGTCATTACAAAAACAGACGCTTTGGTCCGCTGCCCATTCGCACACAGTCAGCGGCAGGGCCCTGAGCAGTGTTGAAGAACACAGAGACTGGAGAAACAGGTACATTGTTCCCTGAAAGTTGTGACACAGGCGGACAGGCTGGTGAAGGCGTTTACACATTGGCCTTCAACAGTCAGGGCACTGAGCACATGGAGTTGGAATGGATTAATAAAAAGACAAAGATTAGCTGTCACATGTACGTCGAAAAATACAGCAAAATGAAACCGAATCAGCGAGGATGTGCTGAGGGCAGCTTGCAAAGGTAACCAAGCTTCCGGCACCAACACAGAAGGCCCACAACTCAGTGAGCCTAACCTGTACATCTTTGGAATGTGAGAGGAAGCCGGAGCAGCTCATGTGGTCACAGGGATGACATACAAGCTGCTTAGCATCATCGGCAGGAAATGAACCCGCACGTATAGCTGGCTGCTTTAAAGCATTACACCATAAGATAAGATATGGAAGCAGAAGTAGGCCATTCGGCCCATCGAGTCTGCTCCACCATTCAAATATGGGCTGATCCAATTCCTCCAGTCATCCCTACTCCCCTGCCTTCTCTCCATACCCTTTGATGCCCTGGCTGATCAAGAACCTATCTATCTTTTGCCTTAAATACACCCAGTGACTCGGCCACCACAGCCACCCTTGGCAACAAATTCCACAGATTTACCACCCTCTGACTGAAGTAATTTCTCCGCATCTCAGTTCTAAATGGACGTCCTTCAATCCTGAAGTCATGTCCTGTTGTCCTAAAATCCCCCTACCATGGGAAATAATTTATTGTGTTGTGCAAGATGATGGTAAGACTGCATTTGGAGTATTGCGAGCAGTTTACTTAGTTATAGGAAGGATGTCATTAAGTTGGAGAGGGTGTAGAACAGGTTCACAGATGTTGTCAGGACTATAAGGCTTGAGTTATGAGAGATGGATAAGCTGGAATTATTTTACCTGGGGTGAAGGGGGCTGAGGGGTGACCTTACACAAGCTTATAAAACCATGAGGAGTGTAAGGTAAGGTGGATGATTACATTTCCTAGGGCCAGGGAGTCTATAGGTTTAAGGCGAAAGAGGAAATATTTAAGAGAGGGAAAGTTTCTCAACAAAACTCAGTCAAGTGTAATACCTTAACTGTCCCTGCACAACATTCGTTAAATGGTCTTTCGTACTCTCCTTCTGTTGATGATTATTTAACTGGCTTATATGTTCACATTTATTTAAGTCTGATAATTGACATTTGCACATGTGACCATTCTGCTCACTATTGTCTTATAAATTGTTGGTTGCTGTTGTGTTGTCTGTTATGGTATTGTCCTGTGATTTCTGCTTGGCACTGAACCACAATCAATCCTGGTATGTTTCACATACTGGCAATAAAGTGATTCTGAACTAAAAGATGAAAACAAACTGCCAGAGAAAGTGGTAGAGGTGGCTACATTTACACCTTTTCCTACAGTGCGGAAGTCTAGCACCAGAGGGCACATCCTCACGATACGAGGATGTCCCTTTAGAATGGAGATGAGGAGGAATTTCTTTAGCCAGAGGGTGGTGAACCTGTGAAATTCATTGCCAGAGATGTCTGTGGAGGGCACGTTTTTAGGTATATTTAAAATGGAGTTTGATAGGTTCTTGATTAGTCAGGGTGTCAAAAGTTACGGGGAGGAGGGAGAATGAGGTTGAGAGGGAAAATAAATCAGCCATGATTGAATGGTGGAAAAGACTCGAAGGGCCAAATGGCCTAATTCTGTTTGTATTATGGTCTTACAGTTCCTTTCTCTGGGTGACTGGAGTGTTGATCTAGCTATTGATGCTTCCTTGAAGAAATCTGATATAAAAATATAAAGGCTAGAAAAACTCCACAGGGTGACATCACCGTTTGCTCGACAGCACTCGTTATCTGGATTCACTTCCTCCTGTTGTCTGTAAGGGGTTAATGTGCTGTAAAGTTTTAAACTCTAAGCTTCACAGGTTTCCCCTGCAATGGACGGCATAGTAGCGCGGTGGTTACTGCAACACTTTACAGCACCAGCTATCGCGGTTCAATTCATGCTACTGTCTGTAGGGAGTCTGTACGTTCTCCCCGTGACCGCATGGGTTTCCTCCCACATTCTGAAGATGTATTGGTCGGGGTTAGTAAGTTAGGGCATGCCACGTTGGTGCCAGAAGATCTCTTTGAAACCCATCTAATATTGAAAGGCCTAGATAGAGTGGAGGTGGAGAGGACGTTTCCTGCAGTGGAGGAGTCTTGGATCAGAAAACACCATTAGAAAAGAGATTAAGAGACATTTCTTTAGCCAAAGGGTGACAAATTTGTGGAATGTGTTGCCACAGAAGGCTGTGGAAGCCAAATCATTGGGCATACTTAAAGCAAAGGTTGATAGGTTCTTAATTAGTAAGGTTGCTTTAAACATACTCAACTGACTTGGCCTCCGCAGATTCTGTGGCAATGAATTCCAGATTTACCATCCTCTGGCTGAAGAAATTCCTCCTCATATCTTTTCTAAAGAGACGTGTGTGCCCTCCAGTCCCAGACTCCACCACTATTAGAAACATTCTCTTCAGCTTCACTCTATATAGGCCTTCCAATATTCAATAATGTGGCTGTATCAGAATTATGTCTGGCAGAAGGTCAGGACTGGCAGCTCAGTGTCTTGGGATACTGATTCTGTGCTGCGTGCTCTATAACTCTGTTAGGCAGATCAACATGAGGAAAAGGGAAGGATATGGACATTGTGTAGGCAGAAGAGATTAGTTGGCCATTTAATTGGATTAGCACAACATTCTGGGCCGAAGGGCCTGTTCCTGTGTTGTATTGTTCTACGTTCTACGGAGGGATTATTGTTTATTTTTTGTAATAAGGGAGGACATACATCAGGGCTTAAGAGGATATCCCAAGGAATCGTTTCAAGATTTTAAGGAGCTATTAAGAAGCGACGAAGGTAGGGGAGAGGCTACTGCCTACGTGCATTTTAATAAGGCCTTTGACAAGGTCCCGCAAGGCAAGCTGATTTTATTTTTTTTAGAGATACAGTGTGGAACAGACCCCTCGGGTCCAATGAGCCGAGCCACCCAGCAACCCACGGATTTAACCCCAGACTAATCACAGGACCGATTAACTTACTGCTATACGCCTTTGCAATGTGGGAGGAAACAGGAGCATGCCCATGGACTTGCAGGGAGATTGCGCAAACTCCTTACAGACATCGCTGGAATTGAACTCCAAACTGTAATAGCGTCATGCTAACCACTAGGCCACCATGGGCCCCTGATCTTGAGGCTGAGTTCACTGGGATTCAGAATAGGCTCAATGATAGGAAGCAGAAGGTATTGTCTGAAGGTTAATTCGACAACTGGAGGCCTGTGACGAGTGGGGTGCCCCAGGAGGAGTCAGTGTCGAGATCCCTATTAGTCAGCATTTATGTAATTGATCTGGATGTGAATATACGTGGCACAATTAGAGTGTTTGCTGATGATACTGGCTTGCTTACCTGCATGTTCAGATGCGTGCGTCCCTGGTGTTATGTGTACATCCACCTGCAGGGAGGACAAACCCACAACAGAAGGTCAAGTTCAGGACAGAAGTTGGAGGGGCATAAAGTCAAGAATGAGCTGCTCATGGTGAGCAAAAGCAAGGTCTGAGGAAAGGATGGCATGTTAACTCCATAGCCCATTTTGTCCCGCCCCATCAATGAGCACCTCTTTGCTCACTTGCCTCCAAAGCACTTCCCCACCCTTCGTTTGGAAAGTCTGACCATTCCTCCATCTTGCTCTTGCCTGCCTGCTTGCCTAAAGGCAGAAACTGAAACAGGAAGAGGCCACAGTGAAAACTATCCACTGCTCAATGTTACAAGACTGCTTTGGTAGCGTCACCTGGGAATCATTTTGAGCTGAGAACATCTCCTAATACCCAGAAGTGGTCACAAGCTTCATTTGGAAGTGCATTGAAGACATTGCTCCCTAAAAATCTGTCCCAGTCTATCCAAACCAGAAGCCTTGGATAAATAGTTTAGTGCGTGTTGCTCTCAGCACAAGGGATAAAGCCTTCAGCTCCAGAGACCAACAGAAGCTCAAGAGATGTCACTATGATTTACATAGAGCCATTAAGGTGGCAAAATGGCAACACAGGGACAAAATCCAGTCACAACTCTGTTGTTGAAAAGACTTGACAAAGTGGATGTGGAAAGGATGTTTCCTCTGGTGGGGGTAGCTAGAAATAGAGGGCATAGCCTCAAAATTAAGGGGTAGCCTTTTAAAATGGAAGGAAGGAGGAATTTTTTTTGACAAAGAGTGACAAATCTGTGGAATGCTCTGCCACATACTGTGGTGGAGGCCAAGTATGGGATATACTCAAAGTAGAAGTTGATAGATTCCTGATTGGTCGGGGCATCAAGGGATATGGTGAGAGGGCAGGAATATGGGGTTGAATGGGATCTGGGATCAGCCATGATGAAATGGTGGAGCGGACTCGATGGGCTGCTCATATGCCTTATGCCCTTATAGTGAACCCTCTCGGGTTCAGGTGTAATCTGCCCTTTGGACATACCTTCCCCAGAAGAGATCCCAATGATCCACAACTCTGAATCCCTGCCCTTGCCCCTGAGCTACACATTCACCTGCCAAATCATCCTATTCTTACTCTTAGTGGCTTGTGGCACAGGCAGCAATCCAGAGAGGTCTGTTTATCAACTTTCTACCTAGCTCCCAAAAATCTCTCTTCAGGACCTCTTCACCTTGTCTATATCTATGTCATCAGTGACAATATGTATCTAGACTTCTGGCTTCTCACCCTCACCATGGACCCGATCTGACACATCCCTGTTCCCGGCACCAGGGAGGCAACTACCATCCCGGTGTCTCTATTGCGCCCACAGAACTTTGCCTCCGTTCCTCTGACTAAGGAATCTCCTATCAACACTGCAGTCCTCTTTACCTCTCTGCTCTCCTGAGCCACAGTACCAGACTCGGTATCAGAGACCCGGTCACTGTGCGCTCCCCCCACCACCGGTAGTTCCTGAAGCTTATTGATTAGTTTAGAGGGGGCGATGGTGTTAAATAAGCTGTGATGGATAAAGAACGTTTTGATGTGTACATCTTTGCTATCTAGATGCTCCAGTGTTGAGTGAAGAGCTAATGAGATGACATCTGCCATGGTCCTGGTCCTCCAGAAGACTAAATGGAGTGGATCTAAATCGCCCCTCAGGCATGAGCTAATTTGCTTCATCAACAGCCTCTGGAAACACTTCATTACTGTGGATGTAAGTGCAAATATAAAATTGTCACTGAGGCAGAATTACAAAGAAGGATCGGCAATGGCTATATTTCATTAGGGTTTTAGATTCATTATGTCATCAAAGACTCTCGCAAATTTCTACTGTGAAGACCTGGGTGGTGGGATGAAGATGTCTCTACCAAAAGAGGTGTGAGGCACTCCTTCCCTCCACTAGCCTGCAGGTCACCCTAGGGCAAGGTGCAGCACCTGCATAGCTCCCCCAATCAGGGTCATGTGAAGCCATGGGTGCAGGTGGCGGATGGTCATATGAGCAGCCAGTGCTCATTTCAAGTCCTGATAAGCAACCACTGACGCCAAGCAGACAATCTCTGGAGAGTATTGATAATGGCTAGGGTCACCTGTCTTGTAAAGACACTGGCAATGGCAAACTACTTCTGTAGAAAAATTTGCCAAGATCAATCATGGTCACCAATGTCATACGACATGGCCCATAATGAACGAACAAGTGAACCTTTGAGAGAATTCTGACTGGTTGCATCACTGTCTGATATGGATAGACAAATGCACAGGATTGGAAAAGGCTGCAGACTCAGTCAGCTCCATCATAGGCACAAGCCTCCCGACTAGAGGATATCTTCAAGAGGTGGTGCCTCAAGAAGGTATGATGGAGGCATATCACCATCTGGGGCATGCCCTCTTCTTGTTACTACCATCAGGGAGGTGGTACAAGAGCCTGAGGATGCACATTCAACATTTTAGGAACAGCTTCTTACCCTCTGCCATTAGATTTCTGAAGAGTCCATGAACATCATCTCTTATTCCTTTTTTGCATTATTTACTTATTTTTGTAACTTACAAATTTTTCTCTTGCACTATACTGCTGGTACAAAACAACAAATTTCATAACCTGTCAGTGATAACAAACATGATTCTGATTAAAACCCATCATCCCACAAATGAAACTTGCACACACATACACTCAGTCACGCATGGATCACCATGCAAGTGATGCCTCCTTGCATTTGTGCGCACACACACATGCACTCTCGCACACCCACTGTCGCTCTACAGTAGCTGGTGTGCAACCACGTTGTTATGCAGCTCTCACCTTGAAGCGGGCAGGTAGAGATCGCAGCAGCTTGACTTTGATGGATAAGCCAATCAGTGTGGCCATACTGCAGTGAGGGATTGTTGGCGTGAAGGCGACTGACACACTGTTCTCTTGATCGACCACCTGGACAAGGACAGGCAAAGCAGGGTCAGTACAATGTGCAGAAACTCCTTGTTAGTCTGTCTCACAGGCAAACCTGCCTGAGGGGCAAAGCTGGAAGGTTCAGATTCTAGGATCAAGGCAACCTGTGACACCAGCAGTGTGAAAATTAGAATCAAAGTGTTTGTTCGTATCCACTGCTTTCTGAGTAACCTGTGAACATGGAAGGTTGAGGAGTTTTAGCAAGCCCCCACTGACACCCACCAATTTGTACATAGAAGCATCCCATCTCAATGCACCATAGCTAGGTATGGCAACTGCTCTGCCCAAAACCCTCAGCATCTACTTCCTCAGAAGTTTGCAATGATTCAGCATATCATCTAAAACTTTGACAAACTCCCATAGATGTGCAGTGGGGAGTAGAGTGACTGGCTGCATCATGGTCTGGTATAGAAACACCCAGGCACTTGAATGGAAAAGCGTACAAAAAATTAGAGGATATCTGACCCAGTCCATCATGGGTAAAGGTACTGAGCACACCTACATGGAGCGCTGTAGGACCTCCACCATCTTGGCCGTGCTCTCTGCTCACTGCTGCCATTGGGAAGGAAGCACAGGAGCCTCAGAACCCACACCACCAGTTCAGGAACAGTTAATTCCCCTCATTCACTAGGCTCTTGAGCCAGAGGGGATAACGTCACTTAACCTCACTCACCTCAACACTGAACTGTCCCCACAACCTATGGACTCACTTTCAAGGACTCTTCATTGCATGTTCTCAATATTTATTGTGTTTTTTGTTTCAGGTGAGGCAACACTTCACCTGTGAGTCTGTTGGGGGCATATATTGTGTTCGGTGCTCCCAGTATGGCCTCTTATATATTGGCGAGACCCGACACAGAACAAGCAGGATCTCCCAGTGGTCACCCATTTTAATTCTACTTCTCATTCCTATTCTAATTATGTCCATCCATGGCCTCCTCCACTGACGGGATAAGATCACACTTAGGTTGGAGGAACAATACCTTATATTCCGCTTGGGTAGCCTCCAACCTGATGGCATGAACATTGATTTCTCAAACTTCCAGTAATGCCTCCCCCACTTCACCATTTCCCATCCCTTTGTCCTTCTCTCATGTTATCTCCTTGGCCACCCATCGCCTCCCTCTGGTGCTTCCCCCCCACCCCATTTTCTTTCTTCCTTTTTCAATCTTTTTATTATTATTATTAATATCAACATAATAAGATTAATACATAGATAATGGGATTACAAACATACACATTTCAACTGAACATGAAAGAATACATAAGCAATAGTTACAATATAAATGAGTCTTCCCAAATCATGGACAATACAAGTAACATATAAACAAAGCAAACCTAGGTATATCATAATATATATATATTTAAAAAAACAAAAAAGAGAAAAAGAAAAAAAAATTATGCAAGAAAAACTAATCTAACAATCTAATAACTAATAAGGAGGAAAAAAACAAAAAAAGAAAAAAGGGAAAAAAAATAATGAAAAAAAGGGCTGTTTATAATATCTAACAAGAATACAAAATCATCAGTGTCGTCAACTCCAATCCTCTCAATATATATAAAATCAAAACTGGAAAAACAAATAGGCTTGGAACTGGGTCACATTACATCATATGAAAATATTGAATAAATGGTCTCCATATCTTTTCAAATTTAATATAAGTATCAAATACAACACTTCTAAAAAATTTAGACATAACATAGTTTGAGAAAACCAATGAAATACGGTAGGAGGATTAATTTCTTTCCAATTCAACAAAATAGATCTTCTAGCCATTAATGTAAGAAATGCAATCATTTGTCGAGCAGAAGAGGATAAATGGACTGAGTCCATCATTGGTAAACCAAAAATTGCAGTAATCAGATGAGGTTGTAAATCAATGTTCAATACCGTGGAAATAATATCAAAAATGTCTTTCCAATATTTTTTCAAAAGCGGACAAGACCAAAACATATGAGTTAAAGACGCTATCTCAGAATGACATCTGTCACAAATAGGATTTATATAGGAATAAAAATGAGCCAATTTATCCTTGGACATATAAGCCCTATGCACAACTTTAAACTGTATTAATGAATGTTTAGCACATATAGATGATGAATTAACTAATTGAAGAATTTTATCCCAATTCTCAATAGGGATAGTAAGGTTAAGTTCTCTTTCCCAATCATTTTTAATCTTATAGAAGGGCTCTGAACGTATCTTCATAATTATATTGTAGAGTTTTGATATTAGCCCTTTCTGAGAAGGATTTAGTTCAAACAAATTCTCCAAAATACCTGAAGACACAAGATTTGGAAAGGTAGGAAGTACAGTATTTAAGAAATTCCTAATCTGTAAATATCTAAAAAAATGAAATCTAGGCAAATTATATTTATTAAATAATTGTTCAAAAGACATAAAACAATTATCCAAAAATAAATCGGAAAATCGTAGTAATCCTTTAGTCTTCCAAGCTGAATAAGCTTGGTCTATAATAGAAAGATAAAAAAAGCAATTGGATACAATAGGAATATTTAAAACAAACTGAGTCAACCCAAAAAATTTCCGAAATTGAAACCATATACGTAAAGTATGTTTAACTATCAGATTGTCAATTCGTTTCTGCAATTTAGAAAGAGCAAAGGGAAGAGAAGACCCTAAAATAGAACCCAATGAAAATCCTTGTACAGATTTAATTTCCAGGTTCACCCAATGAGGGCTAAAAGATAAATCCCAATCCTTTAACCAACATATCAAATATCGGATATTGACTGCCCAATAATAAAATCTAAAATTAGGCAATGCCAATCCACCTTCCTTCCTTGCCTTCTGTAAATACTTTTTACCTAATCTAGGATTTTTATTCTGCCATATATATGAGGAAATTTTTGAATCAACATTAGCAAAAAAAATTTCGGAATAAAAATTGGTACCGTTTGAAATATATATAAAAACTTGGGTAAAATAACCATCTTAATAGCATTAATCTGACCTATCAGAGATAAAGATACTGGTGACGATTTAGTAAACAAACGTTTAATCTGATCGATTAGAGGTAAAAAATTAACCTTAAATAAGTCCTTATAATTTTTTGTAATTTTAATCCCTAAGTAAATAAAAGAGTCATTAACTAATTTAAAAGGTAAATTTCCATAAATTGGAACCTGTCTATTTAAAGGAAACAATTCACTCTTATTAAGATTTAATTTATACCCAGAAAAATTACTAAATTGAGCCAACAATGATATAACTGCAGGAATGGATTTCTCAGGATCAGAAATAAATAATAATAAATCATCTGCATATAATGATAGCTTATGTATATCCGTCCCACGATTAATGCCAAAAATGTTCTGTGATTCTCTGATAGCAATTGCCAAGGGTTCTAAAGCAATATCAAATAATAATGGACTAAGAGGACAGCCTTGTCTAGTACCCCAAAATAAACGAAAAAAGGGAGATCTTTGATTGTTAGTAAACACCGAGGCTACTGGAGTATGATATATCAGTTTAATCCAGGAAATGAATGTCGGACTAAAATTAAACTTCTCAAGCACAGTAAGTAAGTATGGCCATTCAACTCTATCAAATGCTTTCTCCGCATCTAATGAAATGACACATTCTGAAGTGCTATGTGAAGGAGTATAAACAATATTCAATAATCTCCTAACATTGAAAAAATAGCGATTTTTAATAAAACCAGTTTGATCTTCTGAGATAATTTGAGGTAATACCTTCTCCAGCCTGGATGCCAGTAACTTGGAAAAGATCTTGGAATCTACATTCAATAAGGATATTGGTCTATAGGATGCACAGTCAGTACAGTCTTTATCTTTCTTCAATATTAAAGAAATAGAAGCTCTATAAAAAGATTGTGGCAAATTACCCAATCTAATTGCTTCTTCAAAAACCCTGCATAACCAAGGAGAAAGAGTAGAGGAAAAACATTTTAAAAATTCTACTGTATACCCATCTGGACCTGGTGCTTTCCCAGAATTCATAGAGGAAATAACCCCTTTAATTTCTGCATCCGTAATAAGAGTTTCTAATATTGAAAGATCATCTGATGATAATTTTGGAAAATTCAATTTCCCAAGAAAATCACACATGGTATTATAATCATGAGGGAATTCAGAATGATACAGGGAGGTATAAAAATCTTGAAAAGATTTGTTTATCTCATCATGGTTAACTGTCAGATCTCCATTCTGCTGATGAATCTTAGTAATTTGGCATTTAACCAAAGCATTCTTCAATTGACTAGCTAACAGTTTACCCGATTTATCACTATGTATATAAAAATCAGATCTGATTTTCATTAATTGATTTTCAATCGAAGATGTAAGTAATAAACTATGTTCCATTTGAAGTTCAACCCCTTGTTTGTAAAGCTCCTTACTAGGAGAAGTCGAATATTTCTTGTCAATCTCTTTAATTTTATCAACCAATAAAAGAGTTTCCTTCTTAATGAGTTTTCTCAAAACAACGGAGTAGGAGATAATCTGTCCACGTATATATGCTTTAAAAGTGTCCCAAAGTGTTCCACAAGAAATATCATCCGTGGAATTAGTTGAAAAGAAGAAATCGATCTGTTCCTTCATAAATTTAATAAAATCCGGATCTTGCAGTAAGGTAGAATCAAATCGCCATTGTCTAGCACTAGAAGCTGTATCCGTAAATTTAATAGAAAGTTTTAATGGAGCATGGTCAGAGATGGCTATAATATCATAATTACAACCAATTACCAATGGAATAAAACAAGTCAATAAAAAAATAATCAATTCTCGAGTAAGAATGATAAACATGTGAGAAAAATGAAAACTCTTTGTCCTTAGAATGCTGAAATCTCCAAATATCAAAAATTCCATTATCAGTCAAAAAAGAGTTAATATAAGTGGCCGACTTATTAGGTAAAGTCTGAGTAGATATAGATCTGTCCAACAAAGGATTTAAACAACAATTAAAGTCACCACCCATTATTAACCTATATTCATTTAAATTAGGTAGAGAAGTAAATAAAGACTTAAAAAAATCGGGATATCCACATTTGGAGCATAAACATTAACCATAGCAACCTTTTTGTTAAAAAGTAACCCAGTAATTATCAAAAATCTACCATTCGGATCCAAAAAAATATCATGTTGGACAAATGCAATCGAGGAGTCAATAAAAATTGAAACTCCCTTTACTTTAGCATTCGAATTCGAATGGTACTGTTGACCCCTCCAAAACCAAAAAAAAACGATGATTGTCCTCTTTCCTCACAAGTTTCTTGTACAAAAATAATATGTGCATTCAGTCTTTGGAATACTTTGAAAATCTTTTTCCATTTAATCGGATGGTTTAAGCCATTAGTATTCCAAGAGACAAAATTAATGGTCTGAGCCATATTTCTGAAATCAACCCTTTGGTATATAAAGGGTTAACCAAATTATGAACTCATGCACCCGGAAGAGGAACAAAAATAAGGGGTGGACCCGGAAGTGACGACATCGCGGACATTTTAGTAGTTTAAAATCAGCCCAAATGAAAAAACTAAAAAAAACTGATATAAACATAGGATTTAGAAAAAAAAAACCCACCCCCCCACCCAAGAGGAGAAAGCCCCTCCCCAGCCAGGAGAAGGCTAGGGAAAAAAGAGAAATGAAACTAAATTTACCCCCATATCAGCAGAAGGCAACTCCGTATATAAAGGAAAAAAAAGATCCACCCAAACTCTAAAGAAATAATGATCACTATACTAAAACCAAACTTCTTAATATAATTGCTAATAAAAAAAACAAAAAGAATATAATCACTAGTAACTTATAAATCGGGTTAAAACCCAAACAAACCAAAAAAAATTTAAACTGTGATAAGAAATGCATTATAGGAAGAAGACGAGAGAAAAAAAATGGCGAAATAAAAAAAGCCAAAAATATTTTAGAGAAGAAACCGCCATCTTAGTAAAAAAAATTTGCCTTCGAAGGATTAATAATAACGACCAAAGATAAAGTACAGTGATTGAAGTAAGTAAAATAAAAAGATTAGTACGTCGGAAAAAACTTTAACTAGAGTATAAAATATAGAGTAAACCTACACCAATAGCCAGAAACAAAATCTGGTTTAGGAAACAAAAACCATCTTGCAACGATCAAAATCACTCATTTATTAGAGACGAGAATCCGCAGCAGTAGGGAAGTTCTCATTCAGAGCTTTGCCTTCATTACTTCTGGACTAAAATCCTCCACTAATCGAAAATCAAATTCTTGGAATTTGACCATCCCTACACGCCGAGCCACACGAATAAGTTGCTCTTTAACATGCACATAGTGAAATCGGATAATTACCACCGGTGGTTTAGCTGAAGCACTTGGTGATCGACGCATAATTCTGTGAGCACGATCAAGTAACGGAGGACTGTCTGGGAATACAGAAGGGAACGCATCCTTTAAAAGTTGAGCAAAATACTTCGAGGGGTCCCCTTGTTCAATACTTTCCGGGAGACCAAGTATGCGTAAGTTCTGTCTTCTGGACCGATTTTCAAAGTCGACACTCTTGGCTTTAAGTGTTTCCACCTGTTTAATCGTCGAAGATAATTTCTGCTCCAGTGTTTCGATTATCAAGTCTCGCTTCCGAGCGTCCTCTTGCAAAATTGCGATTAGAGCTTGCTGCTGGTTAACTACTGAATCAGTCTTATCCATATAATCCTGAAAAGCCTTTATATCTTGTTTGAAAATTTGTCGTTCTTCAGATTTTTCATTTAAAACCTCCAATAACATTTCATAAGTCAATTCAGTGCGCTTAGGATCAGTCTTTTTCTTCTTTCCGTTCCCGTTAGAATCTTTCCCAGGGTCTCGCCCTTTAGATCTCAAAGCCATTTTTGTACTCATTTCTTCAAAATTCACAATAAACTCTTAAAGATAAGTCCAAAAAAGTAGCAAGAATCTTTTGGTGTAGGTAAAAGTAAGTTAAATAAGTGTGATCATAGGTTAAAAAAAGTAAAGGTTATGGAGCGAATCTGAAACAGTGCTCACTCCATGAGCGTCTCCTGCTGACTCCCCATTTTCTTTCTTCCGTGGTCTTCTGTCTCTTTCACCAACTTCCTAGCTCTTTGCTTCATCCCTCCCCCTCAAAGTTTCACCTATCACCTGGCGTTTTTCTCTTTCCCCTCCCCAACCTTTCAAATCTACTCCTCAGCTATTTTTCTCCAGTCCTGCAGAAAGGTTTCAGCCCGTAACATCGACTGTACCTTTATCCATAGATGCTGCCTGGCCTGCTGAGTTCCTCCAGCGTTCTGTGTGTGCCGCTCAGACTTCCAGCGTCTGCAGATTTTCTCTTGTTTGAGGTCCCAGATGGTGAGGGCTTTTAGCCTATTAGTAATGATCTCCCACACCCAGGGCATGTTACCACACCCAGTCCACACCCAGGACTGTTACCATCAGGAAGGTGGTGCAGAAGCCTGAAGGCACACACTCAGCGATTCCTAAATGGACATTGAACCCTTGGATACTACCTCACTTTTTTAATATATATTATTTGACAATAGACAATAGGTGCAGAAGTAGACCATTCGGCCCTTCGAGCCTGCACCGCCATTCTGAGATCATGGCTGATCATCTACTATCAATACCCGGTTCCTGCCTTGTCCCCATATCCCTTGATTCCCCTATCCATAAGATACCTATCTAGCTCCTTCTTGAAAGCATCCAGAGAATTGGCCTCCACTGCCTTCCGAGGCAGTGCATTCCAGACCCCCACAACTCTCTGGGAGAAGAAGTTTTTCTTTAACTCTGTCCTAAATGACCTACCCCTTATTTTCAAACCATGCCCGTTTGTTTTTTGAATGATTTTTAATCCATTCCATATAAATACACTGTAATTGATTTAGTTATTTATTATTTTATTTTGTTTTTTTTCCTGTATTATGTATCGCATTGAACTGCTGCTGCTAAGTTACCAAATTTCACGACACTTGCCGGTGATAATAAACCTGATTCTGGTTCTGATGGATGTCACCTTTTGAAGAGGTCCTTGATGCTGGGGTGGTTTGTGCCCACGATGAAGCTGCCCTAATCTACAATTCTCTGCAGTTTCTTTTGACCCTGTGCATTGGAGACTTCATATAGGTGGTGATGTAAACAATCAGAATGCACTCTGTCTACATCTGTCACCCTCCCCACCTCCCCATCAACCTGTCTGCCTTCTTGCAGATTGTAACATCGGAACAGCAAGCAGTTGGTCTCCCCTCTCGTTGCAGGAGACGAAGCCTGTCTTGAGATGTCAGTGTTGGGATGGACAGTAGTTTGTAGTTTTTGATGGACTCTAGATCATGGTCTCTGGAGGATTTTGTGCACTAGTTTTCTAACATAGTAATTTTATGTCTTGCACTGTAAAGAGGCCACATAACAATAAATTTCACGATAGGTCAGTGATAATAAAGCTTATTCTGATCAGATCTAACATCTTGTACATAATCTTCTAAAATACCAGATTCTGTAGATTCTCTGGGAGTGCACCATGTAGTGGAAGCTTTTCTTAACTTTAAAGGCAAGAGGAGAACTTAACACATGCTTGGGCTCGGTGATGGTACCGATGGGCATTTTTTTTGCTGGTGGGGGGGAGGGGGATCGTTGTGCGCTGCCGCTTACGCAAGGGAGGGGGGAGCTGGGGGGGGACTTTGGGATTCTCACGTTTTACTGTCGTTCATTCTTTGGGGCACTTCTCTGTTTTTGTGGACGTTTGCGAAGAAAAAGCATTTTAGGATGTATATTGTATACATTTCTCTGACATTAAATTTAACCTTTGAACAGGAACGTAGAGATGTGCTGGTTGGATGAGGAGGTTGAGCCTGATGAACTGGGGCAAAACCCTGGTTAGACCACACATGGAATATTGTGTTCAGTTCTGATTGCATCATTACAGGAAGGATGTGGAAGCTTTAGAGTGGACACAGAGGGAATTTTCCAGGATGCTGTGTGGATTAGAGTATGTTTTATGAGGAAAGGTTAAGCGTGCTGGGGGTTTTCTCTTGTAGTGAAGGAGGATGAGAGGTAACTGATACTAGGATGATACCAGGAATAGGTAAATGGACAACCAGGGCCTTTTTCCTAGGGCAGAAATGCTAATATAAGGGAGCATAATTGTAAGGTGATTGCATTGGAGACATTTAAGAGACCCTTAGATAGGCAAATGGATGATAGAGAAATGGAGAGCTATGTGGGAGGGAAGGGTTAGATTAATCTTAAGTGTAAGTTTAAAGGTCAGCACAAAATTGTGGGCCCAAGGGCCTGTACTGTACCGTAATGTTCTATGTTTTAATTTTAAGCTGCAACTCCCCCAGAATATGGTCAAAAAAGTATGTTTGATAGTTGTAACACTGGGAGGGAGGTCTGTGAAAAAATCTGAACAACAAGATTGTGCCAGTACAGATCAGCAAACAGGACAGATGGGTGAATGAAGTGAGAGTTCGGGTTGCTCTGACATAAGATCTCTTTGGCTGCAACTCCACGCCTCCCAAAATTAACCTTTGCACAGCTCGTTTTGTTCAAAATACAGAGAAAAGAACCTGGTTTAAAATGTGCAATGCCACAGGTTTCACTGGTGTTTGTAGGATACTTCAGCACAGAAACAGGCCCTTTGGCCCATCTAGCCCATGCAGATCTGACCTTCTACCAAGACCCATTGACGTGCACCCGGACCACGGCCCTCCATACCTCATTTATCCGTCTATCTACCCAATTTTCTCTCACAATGTTACAAATGAACCTGCATCCGCAACAGCCAGTGGCAGCTCATTCCACACTCACACCACCCTCTGGGTGTGTAAGTTCTCCCTCAGGACCCCTTGAATAGTTCTTTTATCCTGGGATGTGGTAGGAGTTTCTAAGGGGATGGTGGGGAGGCACTTGGTAGTAAAGGGGGAGGCAGCTGAGGGATTACAAGCTTAATTTAAGAAATTAATACTTAAATACATTACTAATTATCAGCATTTGATCCTTGATGCCTCAAAATTGACTGCAATGATCATGTAATACAGAGATCATTGTGGTTTCTTTGCTGCTCTATGTTGGGGAGCAGCATCAGTGCTGGTGATGCAAAAAGACTAAATAAACTCATCAGAAAAGCTGGATCCGTCCTTGACCACAACCCAGTCTCTTAGTGGTGGAGAGACACATCCTTTCCATGACCTACTGAATGAGCAGCAGAGCATCCTTTCAAACAGACTCATTCAGCTCCACTGTCACAGGGATCATTACAGAAAATCTTTCCTACTAAGTGCAAAAAGCATATGCAAAGGTTCATTGCTGTGCGACAGATGAACACACATCATAGTACAATAGTCTCTGCTTCGTTATTTCGTACATTATTGCTGTACATCGGTGAATTATTATTGTCCTGTACTTTATTATTGGTTAAGTCTGCACATTAAGTCTGTTTTTAAATGTCGCTGCTGTAACGAAAGAATTTCCCACTTGTGATCAATAAAGTATTTATTATTAGTAATCATCTCATCTCTTGCTAACCTTCCATCCTCTTAGTCATTGCTTGAAGTGCGTTATAGTTGTTGAAAAGCAACTTGACACTTCTGTATTCGAGAGATCAGGAGAAATCTGGACTGAAGAAATTGTGTTATTTGTCACTGCTTTGAATTAGCAGTTCCTATTTTTTTCTTACACCGTACATAGTCAAACTTCTTCATAGATTTTATGCAATGGCCAGAAAGTGATGGGGGGCCTGGGGAGGAGATCTGGGAGCCAAGGGGATGGTAACATAAAGTTTGGTAACCACTGCCCTAAACCTATGACATTTAGTTCCAGTCTCGCTCAACCTCAGTGGAAAAAGCCTGCTTGAATTTATCTATATACTACTAAAACTCTCATGCTGTTTGTGACCTCCAATTAACCCAAACGGTGCATTACAGCGGCACTCTTTTTGACTAAATTGACTTAAAACGCACTAACTTACAGAATGCATGCAAAGTTCAGTGTTATATATTCATAAAATTGCTCACTCATCAATCAACAGGCCCTGCTTTCCACGACCTGAGCTAATTCCAGCTTTAATGGAAACCGTGACGCGACAACACGACGCATGCACACGGCCAGCCTCAGCAGCGTCTCACGATACTCAGAGCCGATTCCACCTTTAATGGAAACCGTGACGTGACACCACGACGCATGTGCACGGCCAGCCTCAGCAGCGATGAGGGCCCCACACAGTCCTTCGAGGTGAGCTGACACTTCACCTGTGAGTCTGTCAAGTTATCTGTTGTATCCAATGAAACAACTTCTACATTGCACACACCTTCACCCAGTCCTCTACAATCTCCCCTTAGAGCTACTTGGTACCAAACAGGTTAAAAGGGAGAGGCCAGATTGAGTGTCCTCCAGGTTCAGGGGTTCGGTTCAGGGCTAACAACCCTAACTGGTCAAACAAAACTGTTCAGGCAACAGCAATGAAGAATCCTTCTACATCCGAGTGTGACGATATTCCGGAGTCTCCATTCGATACTTGTATGACCGACAGTAGTGAAAACCAAGAAGCTGATGACATGATGAAAGAAACTCTGTACACTGCCAGAGATGGAGGGACTTCATTGCTGCCCTAAATGCCAGTAGCGTAACGGGCAGCAAGTAAAACAGGTCGACAGTCAGGTAGAATCCGACTCAGGTTTATTATCACTGACAGTGTCTCTAAATTTGTAGTTTTGTGGCAACAGTACTGTGCAAGACATAAAATATTATGATGCTACGAAGACAGATAAACACAAAATGCTGGAGGAGTTCAGCAGGTCAAACGGCATCGATGAAAATGAATATTGTCCACATTTCCATAAGACACTGGAGCAGAATTAGGCCATATGGCCCATCGAGCCTGCTCCTCCATTCAATCACGGCTGATCTTTTTTTCCCCTTGATGCCATGTTCAATCAAACCTATTGAGTTCTGTCTTAAATACACACAATGACCTGGCCTCCAAATCTGCCTGTGGTAACAAATTCCACATAATTCACCACCCTCTGGCTAAAGAAATTTCTCTGCATCTGTGTTAAATGGATGCCCCTCTGTCCTGAGGCTGTGTCATTCTTGTCCTAGACTCCCCCACCATGGGAAACATCCTTTCCACATCTACTATCTAGGCCTTTCAAAATTTGAAACATTTCAATGAGATCCCCCCGCATCTTTCTAAACTGCGAATACAGACCCAGAGCCACCAAACATTCCTCGTATAACACTTTCATTCAAAGAATCATCCTTCTGAACCTCCTCTGAACCCTCTCCAATGCCAGCACATCTTTTATTAGATGAGGAGCCCTAAACTGTTCACATTACTCAAGGAGAGGCCTCATTAGTGCCTTATAAAGCCTCAGCATCACATTCCTGCTCTTGCATTCCAAACCTCTTGAATTGAATGCTAACATGGCATTTGCTTTCCTCACCACTGTTTGGCACAAGGACTCCCAAGTCCCTTTGCATCTTAGATTTTTGGATTTTCTCCCCATTCAGAAAATAGCCTGCACATTTATTTCTACTACCAAAGTGCATGATCATGCATTTTCCAACTTTGTATTTTATTTGCCACTTTCTCGCCCATTCTCCTAATCTAAGTCATTCTGCAGCCTACCTGTTTCCTCAACACTACCCACCCCTCCACCAATCTTCACATCATCTGGAAACTTATCAACAAAGCCATCTACTCCACCATCTAAATCATTGCTATACAGCATAAAAAGAAGTGATCCCAAGACCGACCCCTGCAGAACACCACCATCTCTGGCAGCCAATCTGAAAAGGATCCTTTTATTCCTACTCGCTGCCTCCTACCAATCAGCCAATGCTCTAACCATATTAGTAACTTCCCTGTAATACCATGGGCTGTTAACTTGATGAGCAGCCTCATGTGTGGCACCTTGTCAAAGGTCTTTTAAAAGTCCAAATATACAACATCCACTGAATCCCCTTTATCTATCCTACTTGTAATCTCCTCAAAGAAATCCAACAGGTTTGTCAGGCAGGATTTTCCCTGACGGAAACCATGCTGACTTTCTACTATCTTGTCCTGTGTCACCAAGTACTCCATCACCACACCCTTAACAATTGATTCCATCATCGTCCCAACTACTGAGGTCAGGCTAACTGGTCTATAATTTCCTCCTTTCTTAAGTGTGGAGTGACATTTTCAATTTTCCACTCCTCTGCACCATGCTAGAGTCCAAAGATTTTTGAAAGATCTTTACCAATGCCTTCACAATCTCTACTGCTACTTCTTTCAGAAGCCTAGGGTGCAGTTTATCTGGTCTGGATGATTTATGTACCCTTAGGTCTTTCAGATTTTTGAGCACCTTCTCCCTTGTAATAGTGACTGCATTCATTTCTCTTCCTCACATCCTTCAACATCTGGCACACTGCTAGTGTCTTCCACAGTGAAGGCTGATGGAAAATAGTCATTTAATTCACCTGCCACCTCATTGTCCCCCATTATTATTTCTCCAGCCTCATTTTCTAGTGGTCCTATATCCAATCTCATCCCCCTTTTAATTTTTTACATACTTGGAAAAGCTCTTACTATCTACTTTGACATTGTTTGCTTGCTTGCTTTCATATTTCATCTTTTCCCTCCTAATGATTCTTTTTGTTACTCTCTGAAAGGTCTTAAAAGCTTCCCAATCCTGTCTTCCCACTGATTTTTGCTCTGTTGTATGCCCTCTTTTGCTTTTATAATTAGTTTTGACTTCCTTCCCTTGTCAGCCATTTGAGTATTTTTGTTTTTGGAATACAACTATCCTGCACCTTCCTCACTTTTCCCAGAAACTCACGTCATTGCTGCTCTGCTATCATCCTTGCCAGCATCTTCTTCCAATTTACATAGGTCAGCTCCTCTCTCATACCACTGTAATTACCCTTACTCCACTGAAATATTGCTACGTCAGACTTTACTTTCTCCCTATCAAATTTCAAGTTGAACTCAATCATTTTGTGATCATCGTTTCCTAAGGGTTCTTTTACCTTAAGCTCCGTAATCACCTCCAGTTCGTTATAGTACATAATACCCAATCCATTTTGATCATCCCCTAGTAGGCTCTATGACAATATGCTCTTAAAAACCATCTTGTAGGCATTCAATCAACTCACTCTCTTGAGATCCATTACCAACCTGATTTTCCCAATTGACCTACATGTTGAAATCTCCCAAGACTATTATAACATTGCACTTTTGACACGTCTTTTCCAGTTCCTGTTGTAATCTATGGTCCACATCCCACCAGGAACCCTGTTGAAGGGAATCTGCCCGAAACATCGACTTACTCTTTTCCATCCATGATGCCTGTGACTTACTGAGTTCCTCCACAAATTGCGTTACTTAGGATTCCCACTATCTGCAGAATCTCTACAATCTTATTTTAATAAAATCTCGGAGGTTGAATTGCACTTACATTAACGCGAACTTGTTCCACCACGTTCAGTTCCTCCAGACTCAGTGGGTGCTCCGGGTCATTGATCGATCTGATCAGATGTAGATGTTAAGGAATGTTTGATCAAAGAGAATCACTCAACATTAGTCACTCTGTAAGAACTGTTGATACCTGCCCTCAATCATGCCTCTCCCCTCTTTAATTCCTGATCTCGCCTCAAACCTCTACCTGGGATCTCAATCCCCTGTGATGGTCTCCCACACAGAACACCAGGTTTCCATGGCTAGGTTGGGGAACCTGTAAGCTATGAATCCCAGGGGTGGGGTTATCACATCTACACCCTTCTCCGTGGGGAATCCCTCTGCCCCCAACCTCTCTCCCATGGAAACCCCTTGACATGACCTTCACCCTAGTGTTCTCCTCATAATTCCTCAACCTGCTGACCCCTCTCCCCAGGAAATCTCTCCTCTATGACCCCTCACCCTGAAGAATCCCTCCTGCATGACCCCTCTAGTTCAAGTTTAATTGTCAGTGAACCATACACATGAATCAGCGTTCCTCTGGGGCCCAGGTGCGAAACAGCATTCACATATATTTATGACAGCAGTAAAACATAGTTCCAAACAAAAAATAATAAAGCCCAGGTTCTGGCCTGCCTGTAGATTGATGGGTGTACGATTGATAGATACTCCTCCATTGCCCCTCACCCCGGGAAAACCCCTACTCTGACTCTTGCCTCTCCATGACCCCCTCACTCTGGAGAAATTCCCATCTTGACCCCCTCACGCTGGGGAAACCTTTTATCCTGACCCTTCACCCCGGGATCCTCATGTCCTGATCCCTCAACTTGGGGAAACCCTTTATCCTGGCCATTCATCCCAGGGTCCCCTTATCCTTAAATTGAATTGACTTTATTACTTACATCCTTCAAATACACGGAGTAAAAATCTTTAATTTACATTCAAATGTGCAATTATAGTAATTTATAATAAATATTATGCACAACAGGATAGTCAATATAACATAGAACTACAGCAGTGTCAGCATGAATTAATCAGTCTGATAGCCTGGTGGAAGAAGCTGTCCTAGCTTTTATGCTGTTTTATGTTTCCCGGATGGTAACATCTGGAACAGTTTGTGGTTGGGGTGACTCGGGTCCCCAATGATCCTTCGGACCCTTTTTACACATCTTCACCCCGGGATCCTCTTATCCTGACCCTTCACCCTAGGATCCCCATCCTGACCCTTCACCCCGGGGTCCTCTTATCCTGACCCTTCACCCTAGGATCCCCATCCTGACCCTTCACCCCGGGGTCCTCTTACCTGACCCTTCACTCCGGGATCCCCATATCCTGACCCTTCATCCCGGGGAAAACCCTTATCCTGACCCTTCACTCCGGGCTAAACCCATATCCTGACAATTCATCCCGGTACCCTCTTGCCCTGAAACTTTTATCCGGAGCTTCCCCTCCAACTCCCGGCTCGGCCGGGCCCGGATATCGAAGACTTCCCTGCCGTCGATGAGCTCGGCCTGCCGCTCGTCCTGCTCGGCGGCAGTGACAGGTCGCTCGGCGCTCCGGCCGAACACCAGCGGGTTGGCGTTCTCCAGCCGCAGCCCGCCCGCCATGCCGCCTCCCTCTACGCGTCGGACTTCCATGTCCGGGTCACGGGGTCGCTGGCGCCGGGCTCTGGTTGGCCAAAGGCGAGGGGCGGGGCTGCGCCGCCTCGGCTGTCAATCACAGTGGGACCGGACTCCTTTGTGGGTGGCACTGAGCCACCCATGGGTGGGAACAGAACAGAAACGGCAGCAAACTCAGCCATGGGTGCGGCCACATTGGGATGCCTAGATCCTAACACAAATGCTCAAAACTTACCCACTAGATGCGAGTGCACAATTAACATCGGAATTCTGATCTGGATATCACTTTAAGGACCATATTGTATTATCCCATATTCTGGTTATTTATCGCTACTTATTTATATTTGCATTTGCATAGTTTGTTCTCTTCTGCACTCCAGTTGATCTTTCATTGATCCTGTTATAGGTTTGCCACAGATTCGCTCAGTATACAGAGCAATGAATGTCTGCGTTGTACGCGGCGACATATCTGCTCTGATAATCAAATTTGCTTTGAATTTTATCGTCACATTCAAGAGCCATCAGGTAATGTCGGAGATCCGTAAAATCCGAGTTAGTCTGCACTTGGAATATTGTGTTCAGTTCTGGTTGCCTCTTTATAGGAAGGATGTGGAAGCTTTAGAAGGTGCAGAGGAGATTTACTAGGATTAGAGAGCATGGCCTGATTATTTGAGGACAGATAGAATGGCCTGGGCTATTCTCTTTGGAGCGAAGGATGGAGAGATGTAATTTGGACGAGGTGCTGAGCTGTGCCCACAATTCTCGACAATTTCTTGCAGTCACGGGCAGAGCATGTGTCTTAGCAATCGGTGATCTGTAAAGATAAGAGGATTCTCTGTACGTTATCGCAGCCAGCTCCACCCCGGCCACAACCCTCTCCACCATCGTGGACATCTTCCAGAGGCACAACCCATCATTAAGTACCTTCACCACCCAGGCAGGACATGCCCTCGTTACCACCATCAAGGAGGATGTACAGGAACCTGAAGACACACACTCAACGATTTAGGAACAGTTTCTTCCTCTCCGCCGTCAGATTTTTAAACGGATAAATAACGCTTGGACATTGCCTCAGTATCTTCCCATTTTATTCGCTATTCATTTATTTTGTAAGTTACAATAATTTTATGTCTTTGCACTGTTCTGATGGCGCAAAACAGCTAATCTCCATGACATCTGTCAGTGATATTAGACCTTCCGTTCAGTATTAGTGTGATGCAAGGAACGCGCGGAGCTGTTGAATTTGTTCCGCCCAGTTTCCATTACCGGGAGGAGCGGAGCCGCCGCGTCCCGTCCCGCAGAAACAGGCGACGGGTATCAATAGCGGCCCCGGCCCGCCAGAGGGCGGAGCGACTCCACAGAGCAAATGAGGCGAGAAGAAATGGGAGGAGTCGGTGAGACAGGGGATGGGTCTGTGGGAGGGCTTGGGACTGTGAGAAATAGGATGGGTCTGAGAGAAAGGGGATGGGGAGTTAGTGAGAAAAGACGGGTCTGTGGGAAAGGGGTGGAACTGGGAGAAAGGGGATGAGTCTGTGAGAAAAGGCAGGGGGTACGTGAGAAAGGGGGTGGGACTGTGAGAAAGGGGATACATCTGTGAGAAAGGGGGTGGGACTGTGAGAAAGGGGGTGGGACTGTGAGAAAGGGGATGGGACTGTGAGAAATGGGATGGGTCTGAGAGAAAGGGGATGGGGAGTTAGTGAGAAAAGACGGGTCTGTGGGAAAGGGGTGGAACTGGGAGAAAGGGGATGAGTCTGTGAGAAAAGGCAGGGGGTACATTAGAGAGGGGGTGGGACTGTGAGAAAGGATGTGGGTCTGTGAGAAAGGGATGGGTCTGTGAGAAAGGGGATGGGTCTGTGAGAAAGGGATGGGTCTGTGAGAAAGGGGGTGGGACTGTGAGAAAGGGTGTGGGATTGTGAGAAAGGGATGGGTCTGTGAGAAAGGGATGGGTCTGTGAGAAAGGGGATGGGTTTGGGAGAAAAAGTGTGGGACTGTGAGAAAGGGTGTGGGATTGTGAGAAAGCGTGTGGGATTGTGAGAAAGGGGATGGGTCTGTGAGAAAGGGGATGGGTTTGGGAGAAAAAGTGTGGGACTGTGAGAAAGGGTGTGGGATTGTGAGAAAAGGGATGGGTCTGTGAGAAAGGGGATGGGTCTGTGAGAAAGGGGATGGGATTGTGAGAAAGGGGGTGGGACTGTGAGAAAGGGTGTGGGATTGTGAGAAAGGGGATGGGTCTGTGAGAAAGGGGATGGGTCTGTGAGAAAGGGGATGGGTCTGTGAGAAAGGGGATGGGATTGTGAGAAAGGGGGTGGGACTGTGAGAAAGGGTGTGGGATTGTGAGAAAGGGGATGGGTCTGTGAGAAAGGGGATGGATCTGTGAGAAAGGGTGTGGGATTGTGAGAAAGGGGGTGGGACTGTGAGAAAGGGTGTGGGATTGTGAGAAAGGGGATGGGTCTGTGAGAAAGGGGGTGGGATTGTGAGAAAGGGGATGGGTCTGTGAGAAAGGGGGTGCATCTGTGAGAAAGGGGGTGGGACTGTGAGAAAGGGATGGGTCTGTGAGAAAGGGTGTGGGACTGTGAGAAAGGGGATGGGTCTGTGAGAAAGGGGATGGGTCTGTGAGAAAGGGATGGGTCTGTGAGAAAGGGTGTGGGTCTGTGAGAAAGGGGATGGGTCTGTGAGAAAGGGTGTGGGACTGTGAGAAAGGGGATGGGTCTGTGAGAAAGGGATGGGTCTGTGAGAAAGGGTGTGGGTCTGTGAGAAAGGGGATGGGTCTGTGAGAAAGGGGATGGGTCTGTGAGAAATGGTGTGGGTCTGTGAGAAAGGGTGTGGGACTGTGAGAAAGGGGATGGGTCTGTGAGAAAGGGGATGTGGCTGCGAGAAAGGAAATGGATCCGTGAGAAAGAGGAGTTGGCTGTGAGAAGGGGTGAGGGGTCTGTAAGAAAGGGAATGGGTCTGATAGAAAGTGGAGGGGGGTTTCTGTGAAAAAAGGGATTGGTTTTGAGAGAAAGGGGAGGTGTCAGTGAGAAAGGGGACAGCTCTGAGAGAAAGAAGAGGGTCTCAGAGAGAGAGAGGCAGATCTAGGAAGGTAGATGGTCTGAGGAAGTGTTCATTTAGCCACACTGGTGTGAGGTCTGAGCAACAGCGGGCCAGAGAAACCCATTGTAATGTTTGGTGAAGCAGGGCTCCGGGCCCAGAAATGGGATTCAAAAAGTGGATGATGCAAACTTACTGTAGTATTCAATGACTGATACCCCAGATCTCCATTCAGTGGGGTAAATTCCCAGATCTCCATTCAGTGGGGTAAATCCCAGATCTCCATTCAGTGGGGTAATTCCCCAGATCTCCATTCAGTGGGGTAATTCCCCAGAATTCTACCCAGATTTAGTGGACCTCCATACTGAACTTCGGGCTCTCCTCACACTCCGGTTCCAAGGGAGAGCTGCACTCTCTGAGGAAGCACCTTTATGTCGTCGCCAATAACTTCATCTACATCCTTCACCTGAAGGCAACGTGCTGAACTGTAGCGTGTGTAGACATTAGAAAGCTAGGTCATATCCAGGTAGATCATGAGGTGAAGTGTCCAATTTGTCGTGCAATTGTCTGATCGCCATGGGGCAGAAGTCTCTTTGAGCCTGGTGGTATGTGCTTTCCGAAAAGGATTGTCCAAGGTCAGTGGGATCTTTGATTTAAGATTGTTGATTGCCATCCTTCAACGGATGTGTGTCAAGGAGAAGGAAACTCCATATCCGATGCAGCATTAAATGAACACAATAAGCAAAAACAGAATAAACAGCACAAAAAACATCTGATAGCTAAAATATACATGGACTGATTGTATATGCATAAAGTGACATTAGGTTAGACGCAAGCTTGTTTAATGTCATTTCTGGTAACCCAAGCGTGATGGTGAATGAAATAATTGTTACTGTGGATCTGATGCAGGGCTGGGTTAGTGGGTGGAGGTGTTGATCCTGTTTTTGAGTCTGGTGCCCCTGGCGTGGACGCTGGGTGGTGGATACTGAGGCACTGAGAAGAGGCTGGTTTCTGTGACGCGTTGAGCTGTGTCCACAACTCTCTACACAGCTTCTTGTGGTCTCGAGCAGAGCAGTTGTCATGCCAAACCAGGATGCATCGGATTGGATGTTTTCTATGGTGCGGTGATTAAAAATTGGTGAGGGTCAAGTGGGTCACGCCAAGCAGCAGGAATGGATGTGAAGAGGGGCTGTGACGCACCTGCCGGGATTCCAGAACACTGGAATCATCAGGGAGCTGGGGATTACCCAGTATTTTCTAAAATGTGCTGGGAATTTTCTCCAAGAAAAGAAGTACTGATCCTATTTTCAGAAACAAGGGATGCTGGGAATTTGGAGGATGCACAGAGTATTCTAAGAAGTCCAGTGTATGCTAGCACAGGGAAAGTAATTTAAAACACAGAACACAGAATAATCCAGCACAGCACAGGCCCTTTGGCCCACAATGTCATGCTGACCCTTTAACCTACTCCAAGATCAATCTAACCCTTTCCTCCCACATAGCCCTCCATTTTCCTTCCATCCGTGTGTGGAATACAATAGGACCATACAACATGGGGGCAGAATTAGACCATTCGGCCTATTGGGTCCGTTCAATGGCAAACTTACTATCCTTCATTCTCCTGCCTTCCCCCCCATAACCTCTTTCCACCGGCATGATAAGTATACCCAATGACTTGGCTTCCATAGCCATCTGTGGTAATGGATTCCACAGATTCCCCACTCTCTGGCTAAAGAAGTTTCTCCTTATCTCGGATATCCCTCTATTCTGAGACTATTCTGCCCTCTGGTCCTAGACTCACCCACTGTAGGGAACACCTTTTCTCTCTAGGCCTTTCAATATTCAATGAGATCCCCTCTCATGATTTTAAACTCCAGTGAGTACAGACCCTGAGTCATCAATACCTTTGCAGGTCCCTGAAAGGTATGCAATCATTGAAGTGTGGTTCTGAGAGGAGGTCACTGCATGCACTGCAGCTATGTAAGGGTTAATAGTGATGAGAAGTCGGAAATCATGAGTACAGTATATTTGATTGTAATCCTATATAGTGAGATACGTCATTCACTGTATCAAAATACCAATCGTGGGTAACATACTGCAACGTGACACCAAAGTCAAATGCTGAGCACGTGACTGGAGATTCACTGTCCACTTATATCTGGACCCACTGCAAAGTGCAATTCAAGCAGATATTGATTTCAGCTCTTACGCAGCCATCGGGTGGGGAAAGCGTCTCACTCGTATGTTTATTAGACATCACAAAGTCACCTCGCCCAGCACGCTCACATCTAAACGGATGATTCAGCGATAATCTGAAGCCACCCGCTGACCGCCAATGAGACACAGCCCAACATGAGCCGAGGGAATTGGAGTGAATCAAAGTTCAAAGTTCATACTGAATTTATTATCAAAGTATATATATAATTCTGAGATGCATTTTCTTGTGGGCATTCACAGTAAATAGAAAGAAACGCTTGCTTGCACCATACACCGGGGTGCTCTCTTCAGTTACCTGATGAGGTAACCGTAGCCTTTGGCCAGGAGCAGATGTCGTTAGGAGGTGCCCAATCTTCATCGAGTGTTTCGACCCTTAACCACTACACTGTCCATCTACCGGGTCAGTAGCCAAGTCACTGCCCATCTGCTCCTGACTTCCAGCTCAACTCCTCTCCCCTGCTCCACATCCAGCAAGAGGCTCTTTCTGCCTCCTCCCCATCCTGCGAGCTGCTTGGTTCTTGCTCTTCTCATCAAGACCCAGCACAGACAGCAACCTCCATGCCAACCTGGCCCAGAACCCCCTACAGCCAATCTCCACAGGGAATAGCCACGCCTGCCATCGTTTGTCCCTGCACTCTTGGACTAAGGACTGGTACTTCAGAGCCTTGCTTTTGCGAGCCTCCTCGCATCCTTCCTCTCACGGTATTGTGAGCTCCACCAGGGTGATTTTCTTGTCTTCGGTAGACCACAGTAGATGTCTAGTCGAAGTGTGGTTAGCACCACCCCTGGGAACTGCAGCTTCCTCCCCACATCCACCCTCATCTCCCATGATTTGGCATTTTGCAGCAGATTGGATTTAGGCCTCTTTGATATATCTGGTGTGGCCCTTTCCTTGATGAAAATGGCTGCCCTGTTTGCCTCTCTGCCAGCTGGTCTCTTTTTTTCATCTCTCCTGCTCCAGTGTGGCAGCAAGGGACGGCAGGACCTTGTCGCGGTGCCACCTATACCATCCTTGTGTTAAAGCTGTTTTGCACCCTGACAGTCTGTGTGCCAGTGAACCCTGCTGACCACAAAGCTTGCAGATAGGGACTCTCTCAGCCCCCATGTGTGCAGCTGTAGGGAGAGTGTTACGCATAGACAACAAGAGGAAAGAGCTGCAGAGGGGCTCCAGTCTCCAAAGCTCTGCCCAAGTGATCTTGCACTTGGGAAGATCCAATTTCATCCAGGGGCCCTGTGACCCGACTGTACTGCCTTCGATACCCACCTTTCATCCTCATGGCTCCAAACCTCTGCCTGCATCATGTCTCGCCTATCCATCGCTCCATCCCACTTGCACTCCCCCATCATTGGCAGTGTGCAGAGCTGCGGCCTTGCCGTCCCAGGCATGGGTTACCGATGATATTTCAGTTGCAGGGGGCTCACTGCCTGGTCTATGGCTGAGTTGGCAGCCCAGTTTTGGCCCTATTTTGTTGTGACCCATATTGATTTATTAGCTTTTGGCATCGGAGACCCTCAGTGTTAACCCACTCTACACTTTGCCACCTTGAACTCCTCCACTACTGATGACAACTGGAGCTGTAGCTGGCCTGATCTTACATACAGCCCCACTGAAGAAAAACCTGGGGGGTGTTGCCAGTCACCTCTGCAGGTGCTTGTCGACATTCCTCTCAATGCCTTCTACAGTGGTCACGGGGAACTCATACACTGTGAAAAGCCAGAAGACCATGTTGGTACATCCATGTCTTCAATTTAGCAGGGAGTCTGGAGTCTGATTCTTCTTCAGCCACTCTTCAGTCTGCTTTGAAGTGTCGGTGATGTTGGCGCCATCTGTCACTGCTGCATTAAACCAATTTTCAAGACACTTTACTGAGTTGTCCTCAATGGATGGAGTGACTTCTCCCTGTACTTGAAGACTGAAATTGCAAGTACCCTTGCCCTTTTTGATCACCATGCATCCAGATTTCCTGACCTTGAAGGCAGCTATGTCGTCCAGCGTTCCCAATTCCCATCTTGCTTGGACATGGGTTGCAGTGATGTCATCCACAAACTCAGGTTGCAGGTTGTCGGATGCTGGGCTCCAACAGAATCAATGAAAAACCACACACAAGATGGACAAAGAACCAATGTGCAAAAGACATCAAACTCCGCAAATATAAAAAAAACAAAATAATAATAATAATACTGTAAATAAGCAATAAATATCGAGAACATGAGATGAAGAGTCCTTGAAAGCGAGTCCATTGGTTGAGGGAGCAGTTCAGTGATGGGGCAAGTGAAGTTGAGTGAAGTTATCCCCTCTGGTCAAAGGCCTGATGGTTGAGGGGTAACAACTGTTCCTGAACCCGGTGTGTGAGTCCTGAGGCTCCTGCACCTTCTTCCCGATGGCAGCAGTGGGAAGAGAGCATGTCCTGGGTGGTGGAATACAGCGCAGAATATAAAATATAAAATAAATCATAATCATCAGATAGACTCACTTTAAGGACTTTTCATCTCAAGTTCTTGATATTCTTGCTTACTTACTATTATTATTTTGGTTGCTTTTTATGTATTTGCACAGTTTCTTGACTTTTGCACATTGGTTGTCCATCTTGTGTACAGTTCTTCATTGATTCTAGTAGTTACAGTGAATGCCCGTAAGAAAATGAATCTCAGGGTTGTATATGGTGACATACAGTTACTTAGATAATAAATTCACTTTGAACATCGAAATGCTGCCACACACCAACACATTTCACGACGTGAGTCGAAGATATTTAACCTGATTCTGATTCTCCTTCCCAATGATAGTACTGGAAAGAGAACTCGCTCTTCTTCAGACTTCGGTTTCTGCTTCATGGGGAGTCTAAGGTAGCAGGGTGCAGACAGAAAAATGAAACCGAGTCAACAGTTGGATCAGTTTTGATTCTAGTGAAGGACGAACAGGTAGAGGGCCAAATGGCCAACCTGCTCTTACAAGCAACAAAAGGGGAAACACTTCATTTGTGAATCTGCTGGGCTTGTCTATTGTGTCCTGTGCTCCCGAAGCACCTTCCTCTTGGTGAAACCCGATGTTGATTGGAGGACTGCTTTGCTATGCACCTTTGCTCCACTTGCAAAAATCAGAGTTTCCTGGTGGCAAATTATTTTAATCCCTATTCCCATTCCCGTTCTGATATGACAGTCCATGGGCTTGTCTTCTATAATGATGAGGCCACTCTTAGGTTGGAGGAGCAACACCTCATATTCTGTCTGGGTAGCCTCCAACCTAATGGTATGACCATCAATTTCTCCAACTTCCAGTAATTTTTCTCCTTCCCTCTTCCCCCTTCTTCTATTTCCCACTCTAGCCTCTTACCTCTTCTTCTTACCTGCCTATCACCTCTCCCAGTGCTCCTCTTCCTTCCCTTTCTCCCATGGTCGACTCCTCTCCTATCAGACTCCTTCTTCTCCAGCCCTGTGACTTTTCCACCTATCACCTCCCAACTTCTTACTTCACCCCATCCCACCCCTCCTTACCCACCTGGCTTCACCAACCGCCTATTAGCCTGTTCTCCTTTCCCTCTCTTCGCTTTTTATTCTGGCATCTTTCCCCTTCCTTTCCAGTCCTGATGAAGGGACTCAGCCCGAAACACCAACTGTTCATTCATTTCCAAAGATTCTGCCTGACCTGCTGATTTCCTACAGCATTTTGTATGTGTTGCTCCACTTCACTTCCCAGGAGCGGGATTTCCAGGTGAGGATGTGACTTCCTGTCCGATTCCGAGTCAGAAACAAACATTGCACTGATTCCCAGCAGAGTGGCTGCCAACTGTTGCCAACTGTCACCCAGCGCCAGCTGAGCTGCCAACTGTTATTGAAAAAGCTGCTGCCTGAAATGTCTCTGTTGTGTGTCACCCTTCACCTGCTTCTCAGAAACAGTGTGACAAACATCAGCTGGAAAGCGCTCAGCTGTGCCAGTAAGCAGAGTCTCCCGGTAACAGCTCAGGCTCAGATTTATTTATTATGTGTACAAGGAAACGTACAGTGAAATGTGTTGTTTGCTTCAACAACCAACAGGGGTAGTGTTTGGGGTACCGCAAGTCTGTGTCTTTATTGATGCTTGAATGCTCGGTGGAGGGCACTGATGCTTTTTTGCTGGTGGGGGTGAGTGGGGGGAACTGTTAGCTTGCTGCCGCTTGTGTGTGGGAGGGGGGAGCTGGGGGGGCTTTGGGCTTTTAACGTTTAACTGTCATTCATTCTTTGGGGCACACTGTTTTCGTGGATGTCTGTGAAGAAAAAGGATTTCAGGATGTATATTGTATACATTTCTCTGACATTAAATATACCTTTGAAACCCAGGATATGTTCAGGGGGGGCAGCCGAGTGGTGTCACACTTCATTTACAAATAAATAAACAATAGATATCACCTTCCTGAGACATTACCTCCCTGTAGATGTTGCTGATGGGGAGAGGTGTACTCGAGATGGAATTGACTGAGTCCCACCACTCCCTGTAGATGTTGCTGATGGGGAGAGGTGTACTCGAGATGGAATTGACTGAGTCCCACCACTCTCTGTAGATGTCGTTGCTGGTGGGGAGAGGTGTACTCGAGATGGAATTGACTCCCACCACTCCCTGTAGATGTCATTGCTGGTGGGGAGAGGTGTACTCGAGATGGAATTGACTCCCACCACTCCCTGTAGATGTCATTGCTGGTGGGGAGAGGTGTACTCGAGATGGAATTGACTCCCACCACTCCCTGTAGATATCATTGCTGGTGGGGAGAGGTGTACTCGAGATGGAATTGACTGAGTCCCACCACTCCCTGTAGATGTCGTTGCTGGTGGGGAGAGGTGTACTCGAGATGGAATTGACTCCCACCACTCCCTGTAGATGTCGCTGGTGGGGAGAGGTGTACTCGAGATGGAATTGACTGAGTCCCACCACTCCCTGTAGATGTCGTTGCTGGTGGGGAGAGGTGTACTCGAGATGGAATTGACTGAGTCCCACCACTCCCTGTAGATGTCGTTGCTGGTGGGGAGAGGTGTACTCGAGATGGAATTGAGTCCCACCACTCCCTGTAGATGTCATTGCTGGTGGGGAGAGGTGTACTCGAGATGGAATTGACTGAGTCCCACCACTCTCTGTAGATGTCGTTGCTGGTGGGGAGAGGTGTACTCGAGATGGAATTGAGTCCCACCACTCCCTGTAGATGTCATTGCTGGTGGGGAGAGGTGTACTCGAGATGGAATTGACTGAGTCCCACCACTCCCTGTAGATGTCATTGCTGGTGGGGAGAGGTGTACTCGAGATGGAATTGACTGAGTCCCACCACTCCCTGTAGATGTCGTTGCTGTTGGGGAGAGGTGTACTCGAGATGGAATTGACTGAGTCCCACCACTCCCTGTAGATGTCATTGCTGGTGGGGAGAGGTGTACTCGAGATGGAATTGACTGAGTCCCACCACTCCCTGTAGATGTCGTTGCTGGTGGGGAGAGGTGTACTCGAGATGGAATTGAGTCCCACCACTCCCTGTAGATGTCATTGCTGGTGGGGAGAGGTGTACTCGAGATGGAATTGACTGAGTCCCACCACTCTCTGTAGATGTCGTTGCTGGTGGGGAGAGGTGTACTCGAGATGGAATTGAGTCCCACCACTCCCTGTAGATGTCGCTGGTGGGGAGAGGTGTACTCGAGATGGAATTGACTGAGTCCCACCACTCCCTGTAGATGTCGTTGCTGGTGGGGAGAGGTGTACTCGAGATGGAATTGACTGAGTCCCACCACTCCCTGTAGATGTCGTTGCTGGTGGGGAGAGGTGTACTCGAGATGGAATTGACTGAGTCCCACCACTCTCTGTAGATGTCGTTGCTGGTGGGGAGAGGTGTACTCGAGATGGAATTGACTGAGTCCCACTGCTCCCTGTAGATGTCGCTGGTGGGGAGAGGTGTACTCGAGATGGAATTGACTGAGTCCCACCACTCCCTGTAGATGTCATTGCTGGTGGGGAGAGGTGTACTCGAGATGGAATTGAGTCCCACCACTCCCTGTAGATGTCGTTGCTGGTGGGGAGAGGTGTACTCGAGATGGAATTGACTGAGTCCCACCACTCCCTGTAGATGTCATTGCTGGTGGGGAGAGGTGTACTCGAGATGGAAATGTCTGAGTCCCACCACTCTCTGTAGATGTCATTGCTGGTGGGGAGAGGTGTACTCGAGATGGAATTGACTGAGTCCCACCACTCCCTGTAGATGTCATTGCTGGTGGGGAGAGGTGTACTCGAGATGGAAATGTCTGAGTCCCACCACTCTCTGTAGATGTCATTGCTGGTGGGGAGAGGTGTACTCGAGATGGAATTGACTGAGTCCCACCACTCCCTGTAGATGTCGTTGCTGGTGGGGAGAGGTGTACTCGAGATGGAATTGACTGAGTCCCACCACTCTCTGTAGATGTCGTTGCTGGTGGGGAGAGGTGTACTCGAGATGGAATTGACTGAGTCCCACTGCTCCCTGTAGATGTCGCTGGTGGGGAGAGGTGTACTCGAGATGGAATTGACTGAGTCCTACCACTCCCTGTAGATGTCGTTGCTGATGGGGAGAGGTGTACTCGAGATGGAATTGAGTCCCACCACTCTCTGTAGATGTCGTTGCTGGTGGGGAGAGGTGTACTCGAGATGGAATTGACTGAGTCCCACCACTCCCTGTAGATGCTGCTGTTGGGGAGAGGTGTACTCGAGATGGAATTGAGTCCCACCACTCCCTGTAGATGTCGCTGGTGGTGGGGAGAGGTGTACTCGAGATGGAATTGACTGAGTCCCACCACTCCCTGTAGATGTCGTTGCTGATGGGGAGAGGTGTACTCGAGATGGAATTGAGTCCCACCACTCTCTGTAGATGTCGTTGCTGGTGGGGAGAGGTGTACTCGAGATGGAATTGACTGAGTCCCACCACTCCCTGTAGATGTCATTGCTGGTGGGGAGAGGTGTACTCGAGATGGAATTGACTGAGTCCCACCACTCCCTGTAGATGCTGCTGTTGGGGAGAGGTGTACTCGAGATGGAATTGA
This sequence comes from Hemitrygon akajei, assembly GCF_048418815.1. NCBI lineage: Eukaryota > Metazoa > Chordata > Chondrichthyes > Myliobatiformes > Dasyatidae > Hemitrygon > Hemitrygon akajei. The sequence continues at coordinate 85,839,626 of NC_133140.1, read as the reverse complement.
GTCCCACCACTCCCTGTAGATGTCGTTGCTGGTGGGGAGAGGTGTACTCGAGATGGAATTGACTGAGTCCCACCACTCTCTGTAGATGTCGTTGCTGGTGGGGAGAGGTGTACTCGAGATGGAATTGACTGAGTCCCACCACTCCCTGTAGATGTCGTTGCTGGTGGGGAGAGGTGTACTCGAGATGGAATTGAATCCCACCACTCCCTGTAGATGTCGTTGCTGGTGGGGAGAGGTGTACTCAAGATGGAATTGACTGAGTCCCACCACTCTCTGTAGATGTCGTTGCTGGTGGGGAGAGGTGTACTCGAGATGGAATTGACTGAGTCCCACCACTCCCTGTAGATGTTGCTGGTGGGGAGAGGTGTACTCGAGATGGAAATGACTGAGTCCCACCACTCCCTGTAGATGTCGTTGCTGGTGGGGAGAGGTGTACTCGAGATGGAATTGAGTCCCACCACTCTCTGTAGCCTCTTATGCGTCGGAGTTCCCACACCAGGTGCGGAGGTTAAGAAGGTCGAGAGTTTCAAGTTTCCACATCACGAGTCATAGAATCATGGAAAAGTACAGCAGAAAATCAGCCCATTCAGCCCATCTAGTCCATGCCAAGCCTCTTAAACTGCCTACTCCATCAACCTGCACTGGGTCCACAGCCCTCCATACCCCTATCATTCATGTACCTATCCAAACTTCTCTTAAACGTTGAAATCGAGCTCACATGCATCACTTGCGTTGGCAGCTCATTCCACACTCTCACGGCCCACTGTGAAGAAATCACCCCTCATATTCCCCTTAAACTTTTCACCTTTCACCCTTAACCCATGACCTCTAGTTATAGTCCCAACCAACCTCAGTGGAAAAAGCCTGCTTGCATTTACCCTATCTATACCCCTCATAATTTTGTATACCTCTATCAAATCTCCCCTGAATCTTCTACATTCCAAGGAATAAAGTCACAATCTATTTAATCTTTCCTTATAACTCAGGCCCTCCAGACCCAACAAAATCCCTGTAAATTTTCTCTGCACTCCTTCAACATTATTTACATCTTTCCTGTAGGTTGGTGACCAAAACTGCACACAATACTCCAAGTTAGGCCTCACCAATATCATCAGACTATCTACTACCACCCTCTGGCTTCTCCCGTAAAGCCAATGTCTAATCCAGTCTGCTATCTCATCTTGAATGCTGGGTGCCTAAACCTTTTTAACCAACCTCCCATGAGGGACCTTGCCAAATACCTTACTAAAGACCATGTAGACAACATTCACTGCCTTGCCTACATTAATTTTTCTGGTAACTTCCTTGAAAAACTCTATAAGATTGGTTAGAAACGATCTACCATGCATGAAGCCATGCGGACTATCCTTAATCAGTCCATGTCTAGGTGTGAACATCACCTGGCCTGATCCAATCATATAGATACAACAGCCAACAAAGTTCACCAATGCCTCTACTTCATCAGGAGGCAAGGGAAATTTAGCATGTCCCCATTGCTGGTTCCCATCAGGCTGGAACTTGCTATGTCTCACCACAGGCCAATTGCCCTTTGACTTCTGTTCCGAGTCACACTCCAGATCCACCTTTTCTAAACCTGTAAACTGGTACTTTTGTAAATTAGTAAATTGGTTTATTATTGTCTCCTGTACCGAGTTACCGAGAAGAGCTGGTCTTCCACACTGTTCAGAGAGATCAAATCATTACACAGTCCATTGAGGTGGAACAAGGGAAAGTGAGAACAGAATGCAGAATGAAGTGTTACAGTTACAGAGAAAGTGCAATGCAGAAAAGCAGTAAGGTTCAAGGTTATAGCCAGGTAGATTGTGAGGTCAAGAGTCCACCTTATTGTATTAGGGAACCATTTGAGAGTCTGATAACAGGGGGTAGAAGCTGTCCTCGAGCCTGGTGGTACAGGCATAGGCTTTCAGGCTTTGCTGTCTTCTGCCCGAAGGGAGACAGGAGAAGAGAGAAGAGCTCAAGGGGCAGGTGCAGGAGTTGATCACTCTGCCCTCTCACGTACCAGAACATTTTATTGTATTTAGAGATAGAGTTGGTAACAGGCCCAGTGAGTACACACCTCCCAATTATGCTAATACAATCAATTAACCTATTGACAATCTACCCATCTCTGCTGCTGATATCCCCAACAACTGAGAATCCACAGCCTTTTGGGAACAAGAGTCCTGGGATTTCACTGTGAAATTTCTCCTGATTCTTAAGCATCCGTATAACAGGCCCGCTAAACCCCAGCCCATAAGTCTTTGGAATGTGTGAGGAAACCGGGCAGAACATACAAACTCCTTACAGACAGTGCGGAAAGTGAACCCTGATCAGTTTATGCTGCTGCCGCAAAGTGATTACTTTAACTGATACGCTACCTTCTCACCTGACTTGCTGAGTTGTGTGCGTTGCTCACGATGAAATCACTTCTGATTCTTCCACTCTCCAGCCACCTCATGCTAATCTTACACAACCTCCCTTTCCAGGACAGCCTCCACATGCCATGACTCACTTGGGTGGATTCACATTGCAATGAGTCTTAGCCACCCTCTAAGAAATCTGAGAGTGGGTGAAATGTCTCAGTAAGAAGATCTGCAATGATGTCAATTGGACACAGTGTATATCTCTCTAACTGCACAGGGTTTCCTCAGCTGTCAATGTAAGTCACGAACATCCCTCTTGTCACAACCAGAAACATATTTAATATCACCGGCAGATGTCGTGAAATTTGTGGCTTTGCAGCAGCAGTACATTGCAATACATAATAAAAAATTAAATTACAACAATATAAAATATATATATATATAGATATATAATTTAATGACATTAAAGTATATAATTAAATTAAGTAAGCAGAGCAAAGGGAGAGCACAAATATATATAGTGAGGTATTGTTTGTAGGTTCATTGTCCATTCAGAAATTTGAGGCCCTGAATTGTTGAGTGTGTGTCTTCAGGCTCCTGTACCTCCTCTCTGATGATAGCAATGAGAAGAGGGCGTGTCCTGGATGGTGAAGGTCCTTAATGATGGAAGCTTCCTCTTGAGGCATCTCCTTCTGAAAGTACCCTCGATGTTGCAGCTAGCTTTACAACTTTCCGCAGCATTTTCCGATCCTATGCAGTGGCCCTCCATACCAGACAGTGATGCAACCAATTAGAATCAGAGATTTTTTGAATACAATGCTACCTACTTTTCCGATTTCATATCCAACCAATGTCATTGAAAAAATTTTAGGTTTAAACCCTTATCAATAGCAATCATTTATGATATGATTATGAAAACACAGTCAGATATATCCGATAAAATTAAAAATGAATGGGAGAAGGAACTTCAACTTTCTTTACTTACAGAGAAATGGGAGAAAATTCTTCAGTTAGTTAGCTTCTCTTCTATTTGTGCTAAACATACATTGATTCAATTTAAAGTGGTGCATAGGGCTCAGACGTCTAAAGATAAATTAGCTTGTTTTTACTCTCATATAAATCCGTTCTGTGATAGATGTCATTCTGAGGTAGCCTCTCTGACTCATATGTTTTGGTCTTGTCCTCTTTTGGAAAAATTTTGGAAAGTTATTTTTGATACATTCTCTACAGTTTTGCACATTGATTTACAACCTTACCCTATCACTGCAATTTTTGGTTTACCAATGATTGATCGGCCCTCTGCAGCTCGGTGGATGATTGCATTTGTTACGTTAATGGCTGGAAGATCTCTTTCATTGAATTGGAAAGAGATGAATCCCCCAGCTACATCTCAATGGTTTTCCCAAACCATATCCTGTTTAAACTTAGAAAGAATTAGAAGTGGTACCTTTGGTCCCTCGGTTAAATCTGAAGAAACTTGGAGGCCATTTATTCAATACTTACATAGAATGTAATTTGACCTTTTCTGATTCCTTTATATTATTCATTAATTTGAGTAGAGGAGTGGAGTTGACGACATTAATGATTTTATCCAATATAATAGAATAGCCCAGCTTTGTTTAGTTTTAGTTCTGTTTAGTTTAGTTTACTTTGTTTTTGATTTTTCAATTTGGGTTTTTTATTCCATCTTTTTATTTCCTTGTATCTTGTCTATATGAAGAGTTTGGGAGGTCAATTACATTGGTGTTACCTAGTTTCTACTCACATGTGTGAATTGCCAACAATGGACTCCCACTCCCTTCGTACTATTATGACCGCTATGTATTTGTCTTTGAAAAATTTAATAAAAAGATTGAAAAAGAAAGAAAAAATGCTCTCTACGGCACACCAGTAGAAATTTGTGAGAGTCTTTGGTGACACACCAAGTCTCTTCAGACTCCTGATGAAGTAGTTTGATGTGCCTGATGTGCCTTCTTTGTACTTGCATCAATAAGTTGGGCCCAGGATGGATCTTCAGAGATGTTGACACCCAGGAACTTGAAGCTGCTCACCCTTTCCACTGCAGATCCCTCGATGAGGACTGGTGTGTGTTCCCTCAACTTCCCCTTCCCAAAGTCCACAATTAACTCCTTGACCTTACTGACGTTGAGTGCAATACCACTGTTTTTGTTTGGATACAACTGAACCAACTCGTTTGGTGCACTCAGGGAGGAATGTTTCCAAGACTTCTCCAAGGCAAGTCAGTTCTACTGGCAGGCTGCCAGTGTAGAGTGTATGATATGGTAATGAGTCTCTCCCTTCACTTGTGTCTAGACTCTCTGACCTTGCAACAGTGTACTCCTTGACTGGGAAAAATAATAGACATAGGCAGCTGAAGTCTCTTGTAGAACCTCGGTCCCTGTAGATGTACAAAAAGCCATGTTGTCAGCACAGTGGGCAAGGCCCTCTCCCATTCATCGCCAATTGAGTCTCTGTCTTTATGGTAATTACTTGTAGAATCACCCAGCAGAGAAACGAGCCCCTTGGCCCAGCTGTACTACTGTATGCTGAACAAGATGCCTGTATGTGCTAATACCATACCTCATCAAATCTCTCACAGCTAATACCATCAGCTGTATGATCGAGACACAATTCCTGCTCTGTCTGTAAGAAGTCTTTATGTTCTCCCCTGTGTTCCTTTTGCAATACACACAAAGTGCTGGAGGAGCTCAGCAAGTCAGGCAGCGTCTATGGATGTGACGTTTCGGGCCGTGACCGAGATCAGAGTTTCCTTTGGGCTCCAGTTTCCTCCCACATACATGTTAGGATTAGTAAGTTGTGGACATGCTCTGTTGGTGCCCCCAGCACCTCTGTGCATAAACAATTCATGTGACAAATAAAGCTAATCTCTAAAACCTTCCTCTCCACACACCTGTCCAAGTACCTTTTAAATGTCATTAATGTACCTGCCTCAACCACCTCCTTATTCTACATACTGACCACCCTTTCACCTTAAATGTGCTCCCTCACCTTAACCCGGGGTAAAAGACTGGGCACATTCTTGCCATCTATACCTCCCCACCCTTCCCCTCCCCTGCTACGATTTTGTAAGCCTCCATTAGATCATCTCTCAGCTTCCCTCACTCCAAGGATTAAAGTTCAAAATCTCCCTGTGACATTTTACTCATGACTTAGACCATAAGACATAGGAGCAGAATTAGGCCATTTAGCCCATCAGATCTGTTCCACCATTCCATCATGGCTGATCTATTATTCCTCTTAATGCCATTCTGCTATCTTCTCCCTGTAACCTCTTCAAATATACTCAATGACTTTGCCTCCACAGCCATCTGTGCCAATGAATTTCACAGATTCACTACTTTATGGCTCAAAAAATTCCTCCTTAACTGTGTTCTAAATGGATGTCCCTCCATTCTGAGGCTGTACCCTCTAGTCCCACACTCTCCCACTCTTGGAATCCTCTCCATGTCAACTCTATCTAGGCCTTCCAATATTCGATAGGTTTCAATGCAATCCCCCTCATTCTGCTAAACTCCAGAGGGTACAGGCCCAGAGCCTTTGCAAGCCCCTCATACATTAACCCTTTCATTCCCAGAATAATTCTTGTGAACATCCTCTGAACCCTCTCCATTGCCAGTATATCTTTTCTTAGATAAGGGCCCCAAATCTGCGCATAATACTCCACGTAGCCTGACCAAAGCCCTAATTAGCCTTTTATCAAGACCTTTGGTTACACTAGTGGGTCCGCTGCTCTGCATCATGGAAGTTTCTGATTGATCGTGTCAATTAAAACATACAGTGAAATACGTCGTTTATGTTAACAACCAGCACACTCAAGGGCGTATTGGGGGCAGCCCACAAGTGTTGCCACACATTCTGGTGCTCACATAGCAAGTCCACAACGTTCAGCAGAACAACACGAACAGCAACAACATAACAAGCCCCTTTCCGGAGTAACAATAATCTTGTTCTAATTATGTGTGTGCTTACAAATGACAATAAATGATGTTAAATCATACCTGAAGCACCAAAAGCTAATTACCTAAGTAACCTAATCCTATTGCCAAGGATGTCACCTTCACCAATTATCACCCCCTCGTGACTGTAATTCCTATCCCACCTTCTGCCCTGGAGAAAATCCCAGTCCCACCGGGATATAACAGGAAAATTCCAGTACCTGTGGGAATTGCCTATGCCAGCTGGAATTCTCAATAGTGTTTGCAAGAACTCCAAATGGGTTTCCCAGCAGTAGCAGGAATTCCAAATCCCAGGAGGAATTCCCTTCCTAGTAAGAATTCCCAGCACTTGCAGGAATTCCCAATCCCACCAGAAATTCTCAATCTCGTTTGGAATTTCCACTGTCAGGAGGGTATGCTAATCCCAGCTAGAATTCCCACTCCCAACTGGTGTTCCCAGAATAGACAGAAACATAATCCCAGCAGGAATTCCCAGTGCCTGCTAGGAGGGTATGCCAATCCCAGCAGGAATTCCTATTTCCAGCAGGGTTTCCCCAGTGCCTTCAGGAATTCCCAGTCCCAGCAAGAATTATTGCCAGGCGGGTGCCCAGATCCCAGCAGGAACTATTGCCAAAGGGGTATCCTGATCCCAGCAGGGAATTCCCAGTGTCATGATCCCTCCCGTGATAACAAGCAGTGCCAACTGCACACCGAGGTCAGGGCTGCAGCAGGCGATGCGATGGGCGGGGGAGGTGGGAGGGCGCCTTGCCCAGTGCGGGGCCGCTCGCTGCTAGCTATTCTGGGCGGCAGGGTAATGGAGAGGCGTGATGTCAGGCTGACTTCAGCGGCTGGGGAGCATAAATAGAGCGGAGCTTCCAGAGGGCAGACAGACACTGGTAGAACACCGGCCAGACGGGGAGAGCGATCGATCGATTGATTCACATACACAGGTAGGAACGGGCCCGGGAGACTGACTCTGGGCAACACGACTCGTTACTGCCGAAGAACCCCCTTCCACACCCAACCAGGAATTACTGCGATAGACCCGGGCATCTTTCTTCCCTCTCTCAATCCCTTTCTTCCCCTTGGTTTGTGGACCCCGAGGAATCAGTGAATCCCGTTTTAACCGCTGAAGGAGAGGAGCGGAGTTGGCCGCGTGGGTTGTTGGAGCGGGGACGCTGATGTCTCGGAGACGGGGAAAGATTGCTGGAGGAGACCGCTGCCCGCCGGCTGCTTGAAGAAGCTGCGAGCGCGGCTGGGGGAATGCACTTCGGAGCGGAGGGAGATGCTTCTAACGGGAAAGGCGGGCTGCCCAGGGATTCCCGAGGATGAGTCGAGCAGGAGCCATCGGCGCTGTCCCTCTACCCGGGGAGCTCTCGTCTCTGCCCCCTTTGATTATATGTCCCCGCAGTAAACATGCTCTGTCCGGTAACATCTCCCCGGTACCCCTCTCTGCCTCTTCATTCGACCTTCAAGGGGTTTGGAACCTATTCTTCCCCCCTCCCCACCCCGTCTTTCCATACTCCCCTGTTTTATCCCGAAGGCGATGCCTAATTAAGTGAAGTAACTCCTCTTGCCCGCGAATGGTCCATGCCCCTCTATTCCCAGCACATTCATGTGCTCGGAAACCCCTCTAGCTTCACCACCCCTGGAAGCCCATTCTGGACACCCACCACTCCGATAAGAAAAAGACTTCGCCCGCACACTTCTGTTCAATCCCCCCCCACCCCCACCACCACCCATAAATGCGTGTCCTCTGGTATTTCTACCCTGGGGGAAAGATTCTGGCAGACTCTGTCCGGAGGGGTCATAGAGAGGGTTTTATCTTTTTGCGCGGCCACGTTCAGGGAACTAACGATTTACACCCCGATCCCTTCCTAGACCCATCTGTGTGTGAGAGAGAGAGAGAGGGGGAGAGAGAAGGAGGAGGGAGAGGGAGAGAGAGAGAGAGAGAGAGAGGGAGAGGGAGAGGGAGAGAGGGAGAGAGGGAGAGAGGGAGAGAGAGAGAGAGAGATATGAGGTATGTTAAATTATGAGCGGGGAAATCCTCATTCAGGATAAAAGGTCTTTGCTCCAAATCTCCAGTTCATCTTTCCCCATAAACACTGTTCGAGTTTCTCGTGGCAGTTTATATTCCTACTTCTGGGTCTCCAGCTTTTGACCGGGTGACCCACCCATCTCTCCCCATCCCTGACATGTCCTTCCCCCCCCACTCCCTGCTGGCCGTCAGCTCCACCTGGGGTGGCGACGGCGAACGTCGCCGGCCAAGCTGGCCGTCCTTCCCGGGGACTGGGCGGTGTGGACCGAGAGCACCGGTGAGCTTCCTCACTTCCCCCGCCGGCCGACGGACCACACGCTCGCTCTGTGAGGGGAGGCCATTCGGCTACCAATGTCGTAGCAGTCCGCCGGAGAACCGCGACCCGAGATCAGACTGACCTTAACGAGTCGCAGCTCCGGCAGGACTTCTCCGCCTGAAAGGGAGCTCCCTCACATCACTCACCCCTGGTTTAGTCGCTGCTGAACTTTTGGTTGTTGATTATGGAGAACACCAGCCCAGCGGTGCGTCGTTGGGGTCTGGGGATTGGGTCCCTGCTCCAGGCGCAGCGACATTGGTTTGGAAGGATTCTCTCCTCAGCCTCTCATTCGTTCCCTCCCCACTCCCCCTCCTAACCTCTCTTCGCCTCTCACCCCTTTTGTCCTATAATCGCACTACTCCCCTTCCCTCTTCCGCTCCCTCACCTCTCCCCTTCGCTCATCTTCACTTTTTCCCCTTCTCTCTCCTCTCCTCAACACTCGCTACCCCATCCTCACCCGTTTTCCCTCCCTCTCTCTCTTCCCGACTCTCCCTCCCCCTCTCCTCCCCACCATCTCCCCTTCCCTCTACCTCACCCTCACGGACTCCCCTCTCTATTCCCCCTCCCCGTTTCTTCCATCCCTTTCCACTATCTCTTCCTCTTCCCTCATGCTTGCTGTTTTCTCTCCCTTGCTTCTCCCCTCTCTTCCTTCCCTCTTCTCTCGTTTACCCTCGCACTCGCCGCCCTTCACTATCTCTCGCCCTCTCCTCTCAATCCTTCCCCTCCCTCTCGTTCTTCCGTTTCTCATCCCATTTTCTCTCCCTTCGCTCCATCCGCTCTCTCGCTCTCCACTTTCCTGCCCTAACCCTTCTCGCTCCTCTTCCCCCTGTCCCCACAGAGCGGACAACATGACGCTGAACCGGACGGACCGAGGCCGGGCCCTGGACAAGCGAAGGGGCAGCACGCCGTTACACGTTCATCAGCTGCACCGGCGGAGTATGCCGGTGGACGAGCGGGATCTGCAGGCGGGGAACGTCTGTCCGCTGTCCCGCCGCTCCGGGCAACCACATCCCGGCATCTGGACCCCCGGCTCCTCGGACTCGGTCACCTCCAGCGGCAGCGAGTCCGCCAGCCCCTACAAGGTGATCCTGCTCGGGGGCCACAGGGTGGGCAAGACCAGCCTGGCGCGGATATTCGGGGGCGTGGAGGATGGCGAACCTCAGGAGGTGGAAGGAAGAGGTGAGTGTGGAGCAAAGCACCGGCGTAGGGAGAGAAGGGGGAGAGGGAACGGGCGAGGTGGAGGAGGGTAAAGCTGGAGAGGAGGGGGAGGTGGAGGAGGGTAAAGCTGGAGAGGAGGGGGAGGTGGAGGAGGGTAAAGCTGGAGAGGAGGGGGAGGAGAGGGAGATGGAGGAGGGTAAAGCTGGAGAGGAGGGGGAGGTGGAGGAGGGTAAAGCTGGAGAGGAGGGGGAGGAGAGGGAGATGGAGGAGGGTAAAGCTGGAGAGGAGGGGGAGGTGGAGGAGGGTAAAGCTGGAGAGGAGGGGGAGGAGAGGGAGATGGAGGAGGGTAAAGCTGGAGAGGAGGGGGAGGTGGAGGAGGGTAAAGCTGGAGAGATGGGGAGAAGGAGATGGATGGAGATTTATTGAAATACAGGGCGCAACAGGTTCTTGCAGCCATTAGAGCCACTGCTTTAACCCTGGCCTAATCATGGGGCAATTTACAATGACCAATTAACTTACCAACCGGTACGTCTTTGAACGGTGGGAGAAAACCGGAGCACGCGGAGGAAACCCACGCACTCACGGGGAGAACATACCAACTCCTTACAGAAGATGGAGGGAGGAGGGAAAATTGAGAGATGGAAGAAGGGAGGAGGGGAGGGAAGAGTAGATGGATGGAGGGAGAGAGAGGGGTGTAGAGATGGAGGAAGGTTGGTGTGTGGAAGAAGGGGCAGGAGAGTCAGGGAGGAGGGGAAGGAGAATCCAGAGAAAGAGAGGGGGCGAGTAGGGGGAGGGAAAGACAGTAAAGGGAAAGAAGGGGGAGAGAGAGCTGTCAGAGGAGGTAAAATACTGGGACCTGAGTTATAGGAAAAAGGTCAATAGGTTAGGAAATTATTCCCCAGAGTGTAGGAGAATGAGAGAGATTTGACAGAGCTGTACACAATTATGAGGGGTATAGATAGGGTAAATACAAGCAGAGTGTTTCTACTGAGGTTGGGTGAGGTCATGGGTTAAGGGTGAAAGGAGAAATGTTTAAGGGGATGGGCTTCACAGAGAGAGGTGCCGGTGTGCAATGAGCTGCCAGTGGAGATGGTGGATGCTGGTTTGATTTCAACATTTAAGGGAAGTTTGGGTAAGTTCATGGATGGGAGGGGTATGGAGGGCTATGGTCATGGTTTGTGTCAATTGGACTAGACAGATTAATAGTTCAACACAGAGAATGAGAGAGACATTGTCAAGATGGCACAGAAGGATGGGGGAGAATATTTTGTGTGATGGTGTGGGACTTGGTGGGTAATGAGCAGGTGGTTAGGTTTCCCGTTCCCACTGCCCTAGCTTCTGCTGGTCTTTGCGGTTTTGTGTTAGGGACGCGTTGTTGAGTCAGACTGGGTGAGTAACGGCAGTTCCATCTGCAACCTCGGTGGAGGAGGCAAGTGCTTGGGGAGCAAGATTTGTGAATAATGTTGGAACTGTGTGTGAGAGAGAGAGGGGCCAGAGAGAGGGGGGAGAAGGGGAGCAGAGAGAGAGGGGTGAGACAGAGGGGGAGAGAAAGGGGGTGAGACAGAGAGGGGGAGAGGCAGGGGGAGGGGGCGGAGAAAGAGGGGGGCAGAGAAGGAAGAGAGGGAGACCAATACAGAAACAGAAATAGCTAGAGGAAATATGGAAAGCGCTCTGTATAATGGGACCTGGCGAATGTCAATAGGGAAAAGAGTGCACATCTGCTTGCCCAGACTCGGGAAGGTATCTGCGAACTCCTGGCGGTGTTGACTATCACAGGGAGTGTTGTGGTCTGTAGTCACTCTCACTGAATCTCATTCACTCGCCACCTGTGCCTCCTGACTGGCCACTGTCCCACTGAGAGCCCAACCATGATCCGTCTGTCTGATGTGGGCAGGGTGAATGTAATCACTGTGGGTGACTCTGGCAAGGTTTGGCCCTGGCTTCTCAGAGAAACCGATGAAATCAGGAGGATGAGAGGTGACTTGATAGAGGTGTATAAGATGATTAGGGATAGATAGAGTGGACAGCCAGACTTTTTCCCAGGGCGGAAATGGCTAATACAAGGAGGAATAATTTTAAGATGATTGGAGGAAAGTATAGGGGTATGTCAGAGGTAACTTTTTTTTACACAGAGAGTGATGAATGTGCTTGGGGTGGTGATAGAGACAGATACATTAGACATAGTCTTAGATAGGCATACAGATAATAGAAAAAATGGAGGGCTATGTGGAAGGAAAGGGTTAGATTGATCTTAGAGTAGGTTAAAGGGTTAGTACAATGTTGTGGGCTGAAGGGCCTGTACTTTACAGTAATGTTGTAAAGACAAGAGATTCTGCAGATGCTGGAAGTCTTGGGCAACTCACACAAAAGGCTGGAGGACCTCAGCATGGAGGGGAATAAAGAGTCAATGTTTCAGACTGAGACCCTTCATGAGGACTGGGTCAGCATTTTGTCTGTGTTGTTCTATGTTCTCCATGCTCTAAAAGAAAGCCAAATATCCTGTCCTCTCCTCCTTCCTCCGGCCGGGGTTTCCGCACAGCTCAGTCATGCTGGAAACTTGAGCATTTTATTGACTGTTAAAATTGGCCCTGGTCTCTCCATCTCCTGAGGCTGGGCAGTAAATTGCAAAGTTTGCTGGAGATATTAATAGAACCCACTGCCTGAGATCAGGGTTTCCCCGACAGCTACTTTAATCTCAGCCGTAAATAATTGATGGATCTTAAACAGAATCTCTTCAGTGATGGAGAGATGGAGACTCCTGCATAAAACAGTCTCTGTCCACAGTGTGAGAGGCTGATCCCATTAATCCCAGCGGAAGTTTTGCAAGTATCTGCACTTATTTCAAATTTTCAGCATTTTCTCCTTCTGGTAATGTTTTGCCCCTCCCCTTCCCTCTTATTCAATTCCCCACTCTGGCCTCTTCTCCTCACCTGCCTATCACCTCCCCCAGGTGCCCCTCCTCCTTCCCTTTCTCCCATGGTCCACTCTCCTCTCCTATTCCTTCATCTTTCCAGCTACCACATCCCAGTTTCTCATTTAATCCCCTCCCCTCTCCCATCCACCCAGCATGTCCTCCTCCCCCTCCCCCATTCTTCCTATTCTGGCCTTTCCCCCCTCCCTGATGAAGGGTCTCAGCCTGAAATAGTGACTGTTTATTCCTCTCCGTAGATGCTACCTGACCCGTTGAATTCCTCCAGCATTTTATCTGCCATGTTTTTTGCTTAATTTTCAGAATCAGAATCAGGTTTAATATCACTGTGGGTTGTGAAGTTTGCTGTTTTTCAGCAGTAGTGAAGTGCAATGCATAAAATATCAATTACAATAAGAAACATAAAAATAAATTAAGTAAATAGTAAATTAAATAAAGAGAGCAAAAATTTTTGGTTGAATTAAAAGATTAACTTGACTTTGCCCAAGTTACTCAGTGGGAATATTCTGGAAGCAGGTCAGGGAGGCAATGGGCGTGTGGTGCAACCAGGGTAATCAAAGACCCCACCTACCCCGGATGTACGTTCAACTCCCCCTTGCATCAGGCAGAAGGTACAAAAGTCAGAAAGCATGTATCACCAGGCTCAAGGACAGATCCTATCCTGTTGTGATAAGACTATTAAACAGTTTCCTTTTTCTTCATAAGCCCGTTACCCCTACTATGTTAGGGGTGCTGACATCACCCTAGGCTGCTGACAGCAGCTCGTCAGAGGCCTCTGTCCTGGGCTGATAGAAAGCTGATCAGCCCTGCGGCGTCTGCTTTCACCACACAACTTCTTCAGTCTTCCAGGCGAAGATCCTTCCTCTCCCAGGGGTGAGGTCCCTGGAGCTTCTGTTGGTGTTTCTGGAGCTCTGGGTTTTTACGGGATGGGGTTGCTAGTCCCATGTCCAACCCTCCTCTGTTTGCAGTCGGGCTTGAGAATGTCCATGGCGGAGTTAAATGCTTCCCTAGAACAATAAATTGGACTCTTAACCTCACAATCTACCTTGTTATGGCCCTTACACCTTGTTGACTGCCTGCACTGCACTCTCTCTGTAACTGCACCACTTTATTCTGCATTCTGTAATTGTTTTCCCTTGTCCTACCTTGATGCACAGTGCAATGATTTCTATGAATAAACTTTTCACTGTATATGTGACAATAATAAACCAAATTACCACAATTCTCTGGTTTAGGGTTTACAATAGGTTCTAGTCCATAAGACTGTAAGATATATGAGCAGAATTTTGCCATTTGGCCCGTTGAGTCTGCACTCTCATTCAGTAATAGCTGATTTATTATCCTTCCAAACCCCATTCTTCTGCCTTCCCTATCCTTCACTCCAACCTTCGATGCCCTGACTAGTCAAGAACCTATCAACCTCTGCTTTAAATATACTCAATAAGTTGGCCTCCACAGCTGTCTATGGCAATGAATTCCACAGATTCAACACTTTCTGGCTAAAGAAATTCCTCCACATCTCCTTTCTAGACGTATGTCCTTCCATTCTGAGGCTGTGGCCTTGGGTCTTAGACTCCCACACCCTTGTGTATCTTAGGAATGGCTGGGTCTAAGTCCTGGAATTTATTTTGCAAAGGCGCTGTGGGAGCACCTTCACCAGGAGGACTGCAGCAAATGAAGAAGATGGGACACCCCTATCTTCCCTAGGGCAGTGAGGTGGACCATGATGGTTGTCTGTGCCAACGATGCCAGGTCTTGAGGATTCCACTGCATGATTGGGATCTGACATTTGGTTTGTGGTATGCTGTGAGGAAGTTGCAGGAGGGAATCAGTGGGATAGAGACGGGATAAGTAAATAGGTGAAGGCCACAGATGGATGAAAAACGTGGAACAGTCAGATCTATGGTTTCAAGGGGTGACAGATGGAAAGGACGAGTATCCTTGTGTAGGAGCAGTGCAATCAGCCAAGATGAGTACAAGGTTCTGTTAAGGGTTTGTCTATTGGTGGGCCCTCAGGTGGCTGTGGAGGCCAATCCAAGATCCATATATTCCGGTGTAGTGTGGGCAGGAGTAAGTGGTGCCTGTGGTTAGTGGTTGGGTTGTCCTCAGAATCAGGATCAGGTTTAATGTCACCGACATGTTGTGAAATTTGCTGCTTTGTGGCAACAGTACAGTGCAATACGTAGTAATAAAAACTATAAATTACAGTAAGAAATACTATACATAAAAATTAAATTAAATAAGTAGTGCAAAAAGAGAGCAAAAAAAGAAAAAATCTAGTGATTGTATCACAAACATGAGAAGATCTGCAGATGCTGGAAATCCCAGCAACACACACAAAATGCTGGAAGAACTCAGCAGGCCAGGCAGCATCTATGGAAAGAGTCCAGTTGATGTTTTGGGCCGAGATCCTTTGGCAGGGTTAAAGGAAAAAAAGATGGGGGGGGGGGGGGAGAGGAGAGAGAGAAACACAAGGTGACAGGTGAAACCTGGAGTGGGAGGGATGAAGTAAAGAGCTGGGAAGTTGATTGGTGAAAGAGGTACAGGGCTGGAGAAAGGGGAGTCTGATAGAAGAGGACAAAAGCCATGGAAGAAAGTAAAGGGAGGAGGAGCACCAGAGGGAGGCGATGGGCGGGCAAGGAGATAAAGTGAGGTAGGGAAGAGAGGATGGGAATGGTGAAGGGGAGGGCATTACTGGAAGTTCAAGAAATTGATGTTCATGCCATCAGGTTGGAAGCTACCTAGACGGAATATAAGGTATTGTTCCTCCAACCAAAGTGCAGCTTCATCACAACAGTGGAGGAGGCCGTGGATAGACATATCGGAATGGGAATGGAAAGTGGAATTAAAAAGGGTAGCCATGGGAGATCCTGCTTCTTCTGGCAGATGGAGCGTAGGTGCTCAGCGAAGTGGTCTCCCAATCTACGTTGGGTTGCATCGATATACAGGAGACCCCAACAGACTCACAGGTGAAGTGTTGCCTCACCTGCAAGGTCTGTTTGGGGCCCTGAATGGTAGTGAGAAAGGAGGTGTAGGGGCAGATGAAGCACTTGTTCTGCTTGAAAGGATAAGTGCCAAGAGGGACATCCAAAGTAAAAGTAAGATTAAGGGGGGGCCAGGGAACTTGAAATCATTGAAAAGATCCAGAGAGTGTGAGGCATTGTGGATGTAAATGGGAAGGGACTGAACTATGGGGAGTAAAACAGAGTCGAGGTATGCAGATATGAGTTCAGTGGAGTAGGAACAGCTGAATCAATGGGTCTACCTGGAGAAGCAGGTTTGTGGATCTTGGTTAAGAGGTAGAAACTGGAGATACGGGGTGAGGTGACTATGAGGTTGGTGGCAGTGGATGGGAGATCCCCAGAATCAATAAGGTTGGTGATGGTGTAGAAGACAATGGCCTGGTGTTCCTTAGTGGGGTTCTGTTCGAGGGGTAAGTAAGAGGAGGTGTCTGAGAGTTGCTTCTGGGCCTCAGCAAGGTAGAGGTCAGTACGCCAGAGTACTACAGTACCCTCCTTATCTGTGGGTTTGAAACTTGCTGATGCTGGAAATCAAAGCAATACATACAAAATGCTAGAGAAACTATGGAAAAGAGCAATCAGTCAACGTTTCGGGCTGAGACCCTTCATCAGAACTTATGATGGGCCTTGGCTTGAAACATTGAAAAAAATAGTGAGGTAATTTTCATGGGTTCATTGTCCATTCAGAAATCTGATGGCAGAGGGGAAGATGCTGTTCTTGAATTGTTGAGTGTGTGTCTTCAGGCTGCTGTATCTCCTCCTTGGTGGTAGCAATGAGAAGAGGGCATGTCCTCATGTACATCCCTCCAGGACTTAGTACATAGTGTCAGCAGCAAGGTAAACGGTAGGTTGTTCTTTATTGTAAGAAGGGCTGAGTACAAGAGTGGTGCCAGGAAGGGCTGGGCAGTTTGATGATACCAGTGTGCTGCAGTATCTGTCATTCGACTCTTGGAAACTCTCAGATGGGCACATAGATGAAAGAAAAATGGATGGCTTAATGGGAGGGGAGAGTTAGATCGATCTTGGGGTAGGTTAAAAGATTGGCAAAACATCTTAGCTAAAGAGTCTACGCTTTCTGTAATGTTCATTTTTAGAGTCACGGTACAGAAAGAGGCCATTCGGCCTGTCTAGTCTATGCTGAACTATTATTCTGTCAAGACATCCTACCTTGCACCTGGACCATAGCCCTCCATGACCTTCCCATTCATGAACTTATCTAAACTTCTTGTAAATGCTGAGCTCAAAACTACATTCACCACTTCTGCTGCTAGGTTCTATATTGTACTCCCAGTCTAAATCCCACCTTCTTTCTTCCAGGAGACACTTTTGACAGATCAATCATGGTGGATGGGGAGGAAGCCAATCTTCTTGTCTTTGATATCTGGGAGCAGGTTAGTTCTCGTACTGGGTTGTCCCAGACTCACCACAAGCATCTCATTGCTGCTTTCTCATTCCCCTCCACGTGGTCTTTCTACATACTCCATAGTTCTCACTGCCTCAGAAAAGCAGGCAGCATAATCAAAGAACCAACTCCCGATGATTCATTTGTCACACGTACATCAAAACATTTAGTGAAATCAGTCACTTGGGTAAACGACTAACACAGTCCGAGGCTGTGCTGGGGGCAGCCCGCAAGTGTTGCTCTGTTTTCAGGGCCAACATAGCTTGTCCACAACTTTCTAACCTGTACATCTTTAAAATGGGGGATGAAACACTTAGGAAACCCACGTGGTCACAGGGAAAACGTACAAACTCCTTACAGACAGAGGTGGAACTGAGCCCCAATCGCAGGCATGTAATGTGTTATATAACCACTGTGCTACTGTGCTGCCCTTTGTGTTCCCACACTGCGCTTTCCCCATAATGCTATATTCTACATCCTGTTTTTATTCTGCCTTACTTTCATACTTTGATTGAGTGACCGCTCAATTAGATACCTCCTGTACCTAATAAAGTGGCCACTGAGTGTATGTTCCTGGTCTGCTGCTGCTGCTGTAGCCCGTCCACTGCAAGGTTCGACACATTGTGCATTCAGAGATGCTCTTCTGCACACCATTATTGTAACATGTGGTTATTTGAGTTACTGTCGCCTTCCTGTCAGTTTGAACCAGTCTGGCCATTCTCCTCTGACCTCTCTCGTGAATAAGGCACTTTCACCCACAGAAGAGCCACTTTTGCACCGTTTCCTGTAAACTCTAGAGACTGTGGAACATGTATATCCCAGGAGCTCAGCAGTTTAAGAGATATTCAAACCACCCCATCTGGCACCAACAATCATTCCACAGTGAAAGTCACTTAGATCACATTTCTTCCCCATTCTGATGTTTGTTTTGACCAACAACTGAACCTCTTGACCATGTCTGCGCGGTTTTATGCATCAAGGTGTCACAATTCAGAGTTCAAATCTGACGTGCCCTGTAAGAAAGTTTGCATGTTCTCCCCGGGGAGAACGTACAACCTTTCCTCCAGGTGCTCCGATCTCCTCCCACTGTCCAACGATGTACTGATTAGTAAATTAATTGGCCACTGTATCGCAGAGTACATGAACAATAATCCAATGACTAATTAAAACCTTTGCTCACCCTTCAAGGATGACACTAACTGGATTCGTGATCACTGCATGAAGCTGGGAGACGCATACATCATTGTGTACTCGGTGACCGACAGGGTCAGCTTCGAGAAGGCTTCTGAGCTGAGGATCCAGCTGAGGAGAGTGAGGCAAACCGAGGACATTCCCATTATCCTGGTCGGGAACAAGACTGACTTGGTGCGGTCCAGGGAGGTGTCAGTGGATGGTGAGTCTCTGTCCCCCACTCTGACATTGGGAGGTCAGTGTTCAGCCTGAGGGAAGGGTCTGAGTCCTGGGGTGATGTTCTCAGAATGGCCCAAGTGTTCAGATTCTCTTGAGAGACTGGCTCCTTCCAGGTGTGTGAATATCTCCTAGGCCAAGGAAGGACTGTGATAGGAAGGATGTGGAAGATTTAGAGAGACTAGAGGAGACTTACCAGTATGCTGCCTGGATTAGAGAGCATGTCTTATGAGGAATGTTTGAGCGAGCTAGAGATTTTCTTTTTGGAGTGAAGGAGAATGGGAGGAGACTTGATAGATTCATATAAGATGACAATAGGCATAGATAGAATAGCCAGCCAGAGACCTTTTACCAGGGCAGAAATGGCTAATATGGGAGGACATAATTGTAATGTGTTTGGAGGAAAGTCAGAGGTAGGTTTTTTTACGCAGGGTGGTGGGTGCGTTGAACACACTGCTGGGGGTGGTGGCAGAGGCAGATACACTTGGGACATTTTAGAGGCTCTTAGATAGGCACATGGATGAAAGAAAAATGGAGGGCTATATGGGAAGGAAATGTTAGACCAGGGGTTCCCAACCTTTTTTATGCCATGGACCAATATTATTAAGCAAGAGCTCTCCAGACCCCAGGTTGGGAACCCCCGGATTAGATTGATCTTGGGAGCAGGTTAAAAGTTTGACACATGTTGTGGGCTGATAGGCCTGTAATATTCTATGCTTTATGACAGCTGTTGCTCATTCCTGGCATTCATGGGGCACACAGTTGTCGTATTTGGGTGGCTAAAAAGATTGGATGTGTCACTGGTACTCTTCTGATCACCGGTGCAGTAAAGCACTGGGCTAACCCTATGGTTAGTACAGTAAAGCGGTTAGAGTACCACTATAACAGTGCTAACAATCAGTGACAGGAGTTCAATTCCCACCTCTGCCTGTAAGAAGTCTGTACATTCTCCACGTTGGTTTCCTCTGGGTGTTCCCGTCTCCTCCCACGTTCCAAGGACATGAAGTATAGCTTAGGGTTAGTAAATTCTGCCCCCTATGCGTCCTCGGGCTGTGATGGTTGTTGACACAAATGACGCTTCTTGCTGTGACGAGAAAGTTAAGCTTTAATCTTCGCATTGCTGACCGGGGTTTGTGGTTTCTCTGCAGAGGGTCGGTCCTGTGCCGTGGTTTTCAACTGCAAGTTCATTGAAACATCAGCGGCGCTGCACCACAACGTGCGCGACCTGTTCGAGGGCATCATCCGCCAGATCCGACTGCGCAGAGACAGCAAAGAGGACAACGAGAGGCGGCTGGCAAACTCCAAGCGGCGGGAGAGCGTGGGACAGAAGGCCAAGAGGTTCCTGGGCCGGATTGTGGCCAGAAACAACAAGAAGATGGCCTTCAAGCAGAAGTCCAAGTCCTGCCACGACCTGTCTGTCCTCTGAGGCAGATCGCCAGCCTGACAGCAGCCATCCACAGACCTGTGTGTCCTCGAGTGCGTGTGGGGGTGGGATGTGGGGAGGGGTGGGGGCTGAGTGAGCGTTGTTGCTCAGAGTTCATTTGGAACCAGCTATGCAACATGGCTCTGAAACACTGCAATGAAAGATTCTGCGCCCTCTATTGCCACGATGAGGCCGCACTCAGGAGTGAAGAGCAGCACCTCATATTCTGAAGGGTAGCCTCCAACCTGATGGCACCAACATCAATTTCTCTCATGTCCCTCCTCCCTCCTTTTTTTTTCCATTCTGGTTCCCCCTTAGCCTTTTCTCTTCGCCTCTCCTATCAGATCCCTCCTTCATCAGGTTTTACCTCATCCACCTACCACTTCCAAGCTTCTTACTTCATGCATGCTCCTCCCCCACCTGGACTCACTTAACACTGTCAGCTTGTCCTCATTCCCCTCCTCCTCCCACCCTCTTATCCTGGTTTCTTCCCCCTTTCTGTCCAGTCCCGATGAAGAAAGGTCTTGCCCGAAACGTCGACTGCTTATTCCCCTCCACAGATGTTGTTTGTACGTCAGGGAA
The DNA here is from genome assembly GCF_048418815.1 of Hemitrygon akajei. Lineage (NCBI taxonomy): Eukaryota > Metazoa > Chordata > Chondrichthyes > Myliobatiformes > Dasyatidae > Hemitrygon > Hemitrygon akajei. Next base: position 85,819,032 of record NC_133140.1, on the reverse strand, counting down.
GAGCCTGTAGTTGGTGCTGGGACAGTACCGGTGGGTGGCGGGTAGGGGATCAGCGGAGGGAAGTTGCGGGGCATTTTGGAACCCGGGGTTACGCTCCCCGGAAAGGGGAAGTTAAACAGCCCCAGCCATTGGTTTCCTGAAGTGGCGAGACATTGTGAGTAATTGCACATCATGTTTGTGAGCAGATTTTATTGAAATTTGACAGAGTAAGTGGAAACTAAAGGGAGGTCACACCTGTCTGGCTACATGTGACGTGCGCAGGCTCGTACATCACTGTGGACACTTGGTCATGTAATGATCAAAGAACAGTTGGGCAGCTGTGAGAAACAAAGTAATAAATGAGCAATAAGACATAATTACTGCGGTTCACAGCTATGCCCACTCTGGTTAATTTCTGTTTAATATTACTGTATTCAAATGATTTCCTATCTGTTTACATATAAATTTTTGTATTTAAAATAAAATTTATTTGACATTGCAAATGTGTATGCTGATTTTTTTTTCAATAGGAAGAACCCTTACAACATAATGGGGAAAACAGTTATAATTCAACACGATCGGCAAAGCAATAGTTTCTATGCTGATGTTAATCCACCCCCCTCCACACCGTCACTCAGTGACCCCTCTCCCCCAGCATCCTGTGTCACTGACTGTATCCCCACTGACGTTAATCCAGCTCCCTCACAATGGGGATAAGTGTGAGCCCCATACTCCATGGTCATCTTTGCCCAAGGCCATCCTGCTAAATTTGGTGGTCCCGATTGGAATCACTGGTATTGATCTTAAACAACAGCAGCACACCCAACACCCTGATGTGCTGGTTCATCGCCTGTGGATGATCCATACATTATGACCGCATACCAACCCCTTTCACGGGTGGGAGATGAGTCCAGTCAGTCTAATGGATGCCACAGCCACTATCTTACCAAGGGCAGGTCTGTTGTCCTCAGTGCCTTGGCCAGCACTTCCTCAGCCCTCTTCACTCTCTGTCTGTCTGTCTATCTATCTCTCTATCTCTCACTTGCTCTCTCTCCCCCTCTCTCTCACCCCCTCTCTTCCCCTCTCTTTCCCCTTCTCTGTCTCTCTTTCTTCCCCTCTCTCTCTTTCTTCCCCTCTCTCTCTCTTCCCCTCTCTCTCTTCCCCTCCCTCTCTCTCCCCCTCACTCTCCCCCTCTCTTTCTGCCTCTCCCCCCTCTCATTCTCCCTACTCTCTCTCCCCCTCTCCTCTCTCATTCCCCCACTCTCTCTCAACCCCCTCTCCTCTCTTTTCTTCCCCCCCTCTGCTACAGGCAGAAGTTCCCACTTGCTTCAAAAAGGCAACAATTATACCAGTGCCTAAGAAGAATAATGTGAGCTGCCTTAATGACTATCGTCCGGTAGCACTCACATCAACAGTGATAAAATGCTTTGAGAGATTGGTCATGACTAGACTGAACTCCTGCCTCAGCAAGGACCTGGACCTATTGCAATTTGCCTATTGCCACAATAGGTCAACAGCAGACACAATCTAAATTTAGATTAGATTTAGGTGGTCTAAAGCCACACGGCTTTAGACCACCTGGACAACACAAATACCTACGTCAGGATGCTGTTCATCAATTAAAGCTCAGCATTTAATACCATCATTCCCACAATCCTGATTGAGAAGTTGCAGAATCTGGGCCTCTGTACCTCCCTCTGCAATTGGATCCTCGACTTCCTAACTGGAAGACCACAGTCTGTGTGGATTGGTGATAACATATCCTCCTTGCTGACGATCAACACTGGTGTACCTCAGGGGTGTGTGCTTAGCCCACTGCTCTACTCTCAGTATACCCATGACTGTGTGGCTAGGCATAGCTCAAATACCATCTATAAATTTGCTGACGAAACAACCATTGCTGGTAGAATCTCAGGTGGTGACGAGAGGGTGTACAGGAGTGAGATATGCCAATGAGTGGAATGGTGCCACAGTAACAACTTGGCATTCAACATCAGTAAGACAAAAGAGTTGATTGTGGACTCCAAGAAGGATAAGATGAAGGAACACATACCAATTCTCATAGAGGGATCAGAAGTGGACAGAGTGAGCAGCTTCAAGTCATTCCTGCCTGTGGCCATCAAACTTTACAACTTCTCCCTCGGAGTGTCAGACACCCTGAGCCAATAGGCTGGTCCTGGACTTATTTCCACTTGGCATAATTTACCTATTATTATTTAATTATTTATGGTTTTATATTGCTGTATTTCTACACTATTCTTGGTTGGTGCGACTGTAACAAAACCCAACTTCCTTCGGGATCAATAAAGTATGTCTGTCTGTCTAACCTGGTCCCAACATATGATGTACTTATAAAGAAGGCAAAACAGCGACTATATTAGGAGTTTGAAGCGATTTGGCATGTCAACAAATACATTCAAAGACCTCTATAGTTGTACCATGGAGAGCATTCTGACAGGCTGCATCACTGTCTGGTATGGAGGGACTACTACAGAGGATTGAAAGAAACTGCAGAGGGTTGTAAATCTAGTCAGCTCCATCTTGGGTACCAGCCTATGAAGTACCCAGGTTATCTTTAGGGACGGTGTCTCAGAAAGACAGCGTCCATTATTAAGGACCCCCAGCACCCAGGGGATGCCCTTTTCTCACTGTTACCATCAGGTAGGAGATACAGAAGCCTGACAGCACACACTCAGCAATTCAGGAACAGCTTCTTCCCTTCTGCCATCCGATTCCTAAATGGACATTGAAGCTTTGGACACTACCTCACTTTTTTTAAATATACCTGTACAGTATTTCTGTTTTTGCACATTTTTAAATAATCTATTCAATATGTGTAATTGATTTGCTTGTTTATTATTATTTTTTTTTTTTCTCTGTGCTAGATTATGTATTGCATTGAACTGCTGCTGTTGTTAACAAATTTCACGTCACATGCCGGTGATAATAAACCTGATTCTCACTCTTTCTCTCCCCCTCCCCCTCTCTCCCCCCTCCCTTCCCTCTCTCCCCCTCTCTCCCCCTCTCTTCCCTCTCTCCCCTCTCTCCCCCTCCCTTCCCTCTCTCCCCCTCACTCTCACTCCCCCTCTCTCTCCCCTTCTCTCCTCTCTCCCTCTGTCCCCCCTCTCTCTCCTCTCCCCTCTCTCTTTTTCCTCTCTCATTCTCCCCATTATCTCCCTCCCTCTCTCCACTCTCCCCCTCACTCCCCCCTCTCCTCTCTCTTTTTCCCCTCTCTCTTCCTCTCTCTCCCTCTCTCTCTTCCCCCCTCTGTCTTCCCCCCTCTCTCTTTCTCTCTTCCCCTCCCTCTCTCCCCACTCGCTCACTCCCCTCACTCTCTCCCCTCTCTCCTCCCTGTCTCCTCCCTCTCCCCTCTCTCCCACTCCCCTCTCTCATTCTCCCCATTCTCTCTCTCCCTCTCTCCCCCTCTCTTTCATTCTCCCCACTCTCTCTCTCCCTCTCTCTCTTCCCCTCCCCCTCTCTCTCCCTCCTGTATTTAACACTGTCTCTCTCTGCTGTGTTTCTATCTCCCCTCCTCTATTTCTCTCTCTCTCTCTGTTTCTCTCTGTCTCCGTCTTTCTCTTTCCCCCCTCTATTTCTATCTCTCTCTCTCTGTTTCTCTGTCTCTGTCTTTCTCTCTCTGCCTCCTCTATTACTCTCTCTCTCTGTTTCTCTGTCTCTGTCTTTATCTCTCCCCCTCCTCTATTTCTATCTCTCTCTCTCTCTGTTTCTCTCTCCCTGCTTCCAACTCTCTCAGTTTGTTTTTACTGTCCCTCTTTTACTCTCTCTCTGTACTTTGGACTTTTTTCTCTTTCTCTGTCTTTTTCACTCTCTGTCCCTCCGTCCCTTTCTCCCCTTCCCTATCTCTTCTCCTTCTCTCCAACACTCCTCCTATCCTCCTCCTTCCTCTCTTTCACCCTTTCTCCCCTCTCCCCACTCCCTCTTCCCTCTCTCTACCCCACCCTCTCTCTCAGCCTTCTTTTCTACCCCTCTCATTCCTACTCTTTCCCTTTCTCATGCCTCCTCTCTTCTTTATCCCCCTCTGTCTCTCAAACCCCCATCTGCCTTCCACCCTCCCTCCCTATTTCTGAGATCATGCTTGTTTATTTTTCCAGTTGACCTTTAGTTTTTTATTCCGTCACAGGATGGGGGTATTACCTGCAGAGCCAGCATAGATTTCCATTTTTTGCCCTTGAAAGAGCCGGAGAGCTGTCTCCTGTGCTGCTCCAGGCCGTGTGGCCACAACACTCCTGAAATTCACCGTGGTCTTGGTAAAAGTGAGGGCAGGGCGCCGTTAAAGGACATCCACGTTACGGTAGGAACACAGTAGGTAAGGATGGTTGATTCTATGTCCAGAGGATATTAGTAAATCCAACGGGACTTGTATCTCATTAGGGGCGTCTTCTGTCCTGCCTGACTTCCCTTTCCAATTCTCTGTACCTCTGGTGACCTTCTTCAACTGGGCCATAGGCCACTGATAGCAGCTCACCAGTCCTGCGACAGACTTCCAGTTCTCAATCTTTCAAGGTGCAGCCTATCAAAGATCCTTCTTCTCCCAGGGATAATGTCTTTGGAGCTTTTGTTGGCGTTTATGTAGTACTGGGTTTTTACGGGACAGGGTTGCTAGCTCCATTCTCAAGCCTCAATGTTTCACAGCCAGGCTTGGGACTGTCCATGGGGAAGTTCAACGTGTCCTTGCTGATCTCGCTGCCTTCTGCAACCTGCTCTGTATCTGCCCTTTTCAGTACAGGCAACCCAGGTTCATTTCCCACCGCCGCCCGAGAGGAGTTTGCATGTTCTCCCTGTGGGTTTTCTCCAGGTGCTCCGGTTTCCTCCCACAGTCCAAAGGCATACCGGTTGGTAGTCATTGTAGATTGTCCCATGGTTAGGTTAAGGTTAAATCAGGGGATTGCTGGGTGGCGTGGCTTAAAGGTCAGAGGGCTCATTCTGCACTGTATCTCAATAAATAAATACAATAAAAATTAAAACTTCACACCATCTTAAATGTCTCTTCTCCAGGCAGCTGGTTAGCCCCCAGCCCCGCTCTATTACTCCTGTCTCTGCACGGCACTTTAAGCCATTGTTTATAATGCTGTTTACGTTGTAAATAGATGCTGGTATATATGTATTTACGCACATTTTATTCCACATCTGTACTTTAGCCTCTAATTTTATTAGTTTTTAAATATTATTCTTTAATCTTTATAATTGTTGTTTTTGTTGCATGTCATGCCTTGACCAACACACCACTGCAAATTCCTAACTAGTGTAAATATATCTGATAAATAAAATTGATCCTTCATTCTTTTTATCTTTCTTCCTGTATATCTCCCACATCTCTTCATCTGGCCACCTCACTCCATTCAATCACTGCCTCTCTGTCTCTAGCTCTACTTCTGCAAGTCTTTTTTCAAAGACATTACCCTGCCCCTCTGCCTCTACCCCACCCCCGGTGCCCCTATGTCTGGCTGAACCTCTATTTCTCATCCAACCTGCCCTCTTCTCGAAGGCAGGTTACACTGTGAAACAGTGTAAAAACAGAAGGGAAGTGTGAAATACTCAAAAAGCAACAAGAGTGGTTACCAAGTGGAACTGAATGATCAGCTTGGGTGGGACAAGAAGTCAAACATTAACAAATCCCTGTTTATAAGAAAGTTTTCACGCACCTGGGGACTAACTGAGACACGGACTGACAGAGCAGGTAAGAGTAGTTTTTCTGATCTCCTTCAGTTCCAGTATCTCTGATTTTAGTTGTTTTTGATTATTATCATTCTGTTAAATCTAAACTAGAAACAAAAAGGAAGTGGGTAAGAAAAGGCCCGTGACAGAGCAGGCAAGGGAACAAAGGGAATGTCCTTGATTTCTGCACGGACAGAAATACCTCACTCAGTTTTTCTCTGTATTCCTTTTGCTCTACTTGCTTAATTTAATTTTTCAATATATATTTATTATTGTAATTTATAATTATTTTAATTATTATGTACTGCTGTTGCAAAACAGCAGATCTGACAACATATACCAGTAATATGAAACTCAATTCTGATACTGATTCAATAAAACATTGATACAACTCAAACACAGGAACCTGACCTGGGCGTCATTAAAACCTAAAATATTTCAACTTAGTAAACTTCACACCATCTTAAAGCTTCCTTCCCCCCGGGAGTTAATCTGATCAACCATTCTAGCTAGACCCCCACCCCCACCCCCTCTATCTTTTAATCTCATGTACGAAAGACACTAAACCACTGTATATAATGGTATTTTATTGTAAATATACTTCGGTATTTTTGTATTTATGCACATTTTATTCCATATCTGTACTTTAACTTATAAATTCACTAACTTTTTTATATAACATTACTTGTAATTGTTGAATGTTGCATTTTTTGTTGCATATTGCGCCCTGCCCGACACAACGCAGCAAATTCCAAGTTCAGTACATGTAAATGTATGCGGCAAATAAAGCTGACCTTTGATCCTTTAGAAGCCTGCCAAAATCCAGGGAAAATCTTTGGAATCTGAGCATTTGGAATTTTGACGTGAATAAATGAGGGAAAGTGACAAATCATGAAAGTATTTTTTCTTCATTTGGGCTAGGGTAGTTGTTCTATAACGATGACGTTCACATGTGTGATGCTCGTAACTCACTGAAGGGGTTTAATAGTTCATGTTACAGGTTGTATATAATCAAGGTCACCCTGGATACGTCAAATTTGCCTATAAACTGTATTTTACTGCAGCAAAAACAGGCAGGCTAACTGGAGGCAAACTGCAAACAGGAAGGAACTCAACCCGTGAATTAATATTCAATAGATTTCAGTGAGGTCGGTTATCTCATTGAAACCTATTGAACGTTGAAATGTCTGGATAGAGCGGATGTGGGGAGGATGTTTCTTATCGTGGGGAGTCTAGGAGGACACAGTCTCAGAATAGAAGGACATCCCTTTAGAACAGAGATGAGGAGGGTGGTGAATCTGTGGAGGGTTTGATTAGTCAGGGTGTCAAATGTTACGGAGAAAAGGCAGGAGAATAGGTTTGAGAGGGATAATAAATCAGCCATGATGGAATGGCGGGACAAACTAGGCTGAATAACCTTATTCTGCTCCTATGTCTTATGGTCTTAACATTGGATGGTGGAGAGAATGAAGAGAGGGCGAAAAGGAGAGGTGATAAAATGAGAGAGTGAGGGAGAGAGAAAGAAAGAGAGATTGAATAAACAAAGAGATGATAAGGAGGAAGATGAAGGACAGAGATAGAGAGAGAATAATGGCCAAAAGAGAGTGTGTGTCGGTGGGGGGAGAGGGGTGGTTGAGAGAGAGAGAATAACAGAGAACCTGGCAGAAAAAAGAGAAAATAATATTTAGAGGCTGACAGAGGGGGGGGGGGGGGGGAGAGGGACAAAGGTAAATGTACAGGCAGAGAATGTGAGATGGATTTTAGATAAAGATAGTTGAGGGAGATAGAAGAGAGATATAAGGGGTGAGAGGGATAGGAGAGAGAGAGAGGGAATAGGAATGAGGGGACAGAGAGGGAAGGAGACAGGACATTGGGAAAGAACAAGTGACAGGGAGAGGAATTGGGACTGAGGAGTGAGGGAAAGCGAGAGGCAGAGAAGAAAATGGAGAGAAATGGAGAGGAATAAGAAAGGGAGAGGGAAAGGAGAGAGAGAGAGGGCGGGAAAGAGGGAGAAGAGAGGGAAGGAGGAAAGTAGAGAGAAAGGGAGGGAGATGGAGAAAGAGAGAGGGAGAGGTGGGGGGAGAGAATGGGAGAGAGGGGTGTGGAAACCAAAGAGAGGAAGAGAGAGGGGGAGAGAAAAATAGAGAAAGGGAGAGAGAGGGGTAGCTTCAGAAATAAAAGGGAAGGGATTGATTGGGATCAGCTCCTGAAACAAGGTGTTTGTAAAGAGGAGAAGGTGAAAATGGCTGCTTCTTGTTGAAAGGCTGCTTTTTCTTGAGAGGTCACAGAGTCTTGTTGCTAACTCATTAATTTTTAACAATGTTTTTTTTCTGGGGTTTCTTCTCCATTCCTGAATGTCTCACTAACAGCTGATGTACCTCTGGTCTACAGATTACTGCACAGCATGGAATTCACACCGGTGAGTAATGACACCGACATCCAAAACTCCACAGTACTGGGAGATGAGAACCCATGGGAGAGAAGGGTGTGTGACCCATCTGTTTATTTTCACACCTTTAACTCCAATTTTCCTGCCTTGATCTGATCTTTTCCATCCATCTCAATCCCTAACTTTTCTCTCTCACTGACTTTTCCTTCAATGTCTTTCCTTTCCTCCCTCTCTCTCCAACTCTTCTCCCTCCAAACCCTCTAAATCAATTCCCTCTCTCTCCAACTCTTCTCCCTCCCTCCTCTCCCTCCAACTCCTCTCCCTCCAACCACTCTCCCTCCAGCCACTCCCCCTCCAACCATACCCCCTCCAACAATTCCCCCTCCAACCCTCTTTACAAACCTCTTTCTCCATCCCCTCTCTCCAACCCCTCTCGTTCTAACCACACTGTCTCCAACCAATCTCTACAAACCCCTCACTCTGTCTAACCCCTCTCTCTCTCCAAACCCTGTTTCTGTATCCCCTCTCCTTCCAACCTCTCTCCCTCCAACCATACCCCCTCCAACAATTCCCCCTCCAACCCTCTTTACAAACCTCTTTCTCCATCCCCTCTCTCCAACCCCTGTCGTTCTAACCACACTGTCTCCAACCAATCTCTACAAACCCCTCACTCTGTCTAACCCCTCTCTCTCTCCAAACCCTGTTTCTGTATCCCCTCTCCTTCCAACCTCTCTCCCTCCAACCATACCCCCTCCAACCCCTTTCTTTCTCTAACCACTCTGTCTCCAACCACTCTCTACAACTGCTTTCCCTCCAACCCCTCTCTCTAGAACCCCACTCCCTCCAGCCCCTCTCTCTAGAACCCCACTCCCTCCAAACCCTCTCTCTAGAACCCCACTCCCTCCAAACTCTCTCTCTAGAACCCCACCCTCTGACCCCTCTCTCTCCCCCCTCTCTACACACCATCTCTCCAATCCCTCTCCCTCCAACCACTCTCTTTCCAAACGCTCTCTCCAACCTTTCTCCCTCCCAACGCCTCGCCCCAAACCCTCTGTCCAACTCCATTCCCTCCAACCCCTCTCTCTACAAACCCCTTTCCTTCAACCCCCTCTTCTACCAATCCCTCTCGATAAATCCCTCTCTCCAACGCCTCATCCCCTCTGACTCCCTCCTCTCCCTGAAACTGCTCCCTCCACAGCCTTTACACATACTCTCTCACTAACCCCTCTCCTCCAGTCACTCTCTCCAACCCTTCTCCCCCAATATCTCACCCTGAAACCCTCTGTCCAACTCTTTTCCCTCCAGCTCCTCTCCCTACAAACCCCTTTCCCTCAAACCCCTCTTCTAGCAATCTCTCTCTACAAACCCCTCTCTATCCAACCCCTCTCCCTCCAACCCCTCTCTCTACAAACCTAACAACTCTCTCTCCATCCACCCTCCCACCAACTCCAATCTCTCCAAAGTCTCTCTCTCCAACATCTGTCTCTTCAACCCCAATCATTCCAACCTCTCTCTCCAACCTCTCTCTCAAACCCTCTCCTACCAACCCCTCTCCCCAATCCCTCTCCCACTAATCCCTCTCTTTCCAAACCCTCTCTCTAGAACCCCACTCTCTCCAACCCCTCTCTCTCTCCAACCCATCTCCCTCTAACCCTCACCCTCTAACCCTTCTCCCTCCAATCCTTTTTTCTTGAACCCCACTCCCTTTAACCCCTCTCCCTCCAATCCCTCTCCCTCCAAATCCTCTCCCTCCAATTCTCTCTCTCCAACCACTCTCCCACCAACCACTCTCCCTCCAACCCCTCTCTCTAGAACCCCTTTCCCTCCAATCCTTCTCCTTCCAACTCCTCGCCATCCAACCCCTCTCCCTCCAACCTCTCTCTCTCTACACACTCTCCCTCCAACTCCACCTCACTCCCACCACTCTCCCACCAATCCCTCTCCTTCCAATCCATTTCCCTCTAACCCCTCTCCTTCCAACCCTTCTCTCTACAAACCCCTCTCTCCATTCCCTCTCTCCACACTCTCTCTCTCCAACCAGTCTCTCTCTGCACCCTCTCTCCACACTCTCTCTACAAACCCCTCTCTCTCCATCCCCTCTCTCCACACTCTCTCTCTCCAACCAGTCTCTCTCTCTGCACCCTCTCTCCACACTCTCTCTCTCCAACCCCTCTCTCTCCATCCCCTCTCTCCACACTCTCTCTCTCCAACCAGTCTCTCTCTCTGCACCCTCTCTCCACACTCTCTCTACAAACCCCTCTCTCTCCATCCCCTCTCTCCACACTCTCTCTACAAACCCCTCTCTCTACACTCTCTCTCTCCAACCAGTCTCTCTCTCTGCACCCTCTCTCCACACTCTCTCTACAAACCCCTCTCTCTCCAACCCCTCTCTCCACACTCTCTCTACAAACCCCTCTCTCTCCATCCCCTCTCTCCACACACTCTCTCCAACCAGTCTCTCTCTGCACCCTCTCTCCACACTCTCTCTCTCCAACCCCTCTCTCTCCATCCCCTCTCTCCACACTCTCTCTCCACACTCTCTCCATCCCCTCTCTCCACACTCTCTCTACAAACCCCTCTCTCTCCATCCCCTCTCTCCACACTCTCTCTACAAACCCCTCTCTCTCCATTCCCTCTCTCTACACTCTCTCTCTCCAACCAGTCTCTCTCTGCACCCTCTCTCCACACTCTCTCTACAAACCCCTCTCTCTCCAACCCCTCTCTCCACACTCTCTCTACAAACCCCTCTCTCTCCATAATCTCTACACTCTCTCTCTCCAACCAGTCTCTCTCTCTGCACCCTCTCCACACTCTCTCTACAAACCCCTCTCTCTCCATCCCCTCTCTCCACACTCTCTCTACAAACCCCTCTCTCTCCATCCCCTCTCTCCACACTCTCTCTACAAACCCCTCTCTCTCCATTCCCTCTCTCTCCACACTCTCTCTTTCCATCCCCTCTCTCCACACTCTCTCTCTCCAACCATTCTCTCTCTCTGCACCCTCTCTCCACACTCTCTCTACAAACCCCTCTCTCTCCATCCCCTCTCTCCACACTCTCTCTACAAACCCCTCTCTCTACACTCTCTCTCTCCAACCAGTCTCTCTCTCTGCACCCTCTCTCCACACTCTCTCTACAAACCCCTCTCTCTCCAACCCCTCTCTCCACACTCTCTCTACAAACCCCTCTCTCTCCAACCCCTCTCTCCACACTCTCTCTACAAACCCCTCTCTCTCCATCCCCTCTCTCCACACACTCTCTCCAACCAGTCTCTCTCTGCACCCTCTCTCCACACTCTCTCTCTCCAACCCCTCTCTCTCCATCCCCTCTCTCCACACTCTCTCTCCACACTCTCTCCATCCCCTCTCTCCACACTCTCTCTACAAACCCCTCTCTCTCCATCCCCTCTCTCCACACTCTCTCTACAAACCCCTCTCTCTCCATTCCCTCTCTCTACACTCTCTCTCTCCAACCAGTCTCTCTCTGCACCCTCTCTCCACACTCTCTCTACAAACCCCTCTCTCTCCAACCCCTCTCTCCACACTCTCTCTACAAACCCCTCTCTCTCCATTCTCTCTACACTCTCTCTCTCCAACCAGTCTCTCTCTCTGCACCCTCTCCACACTCTCTCTACAAACCCCTCTCTCTCCATCCCCTCTCTCCACACTCTCTCTACAAACCCCTCTCTCTCCATTCCCTCTCTCTCTGCATACTCTCTCCACACTCTCTCTCTCCATCCCCTCTCTCCACACTCTCTCTACAAACCCCTCTCTCTCCATTCCCTCTCTCTCCACACTCTCTCTTTCCATCCCCTCTCTCCACACTCTCTCTCTCCAACCATTCTCTCTCTCTGCACCCTCTCTCCACACTCTCTCTACAAACCCCTCTCTCTCCATTCCCTCTCTCCATCCCCTCTCTCCACACACTCGCTCTCCAACCATTCTCTCTCTCTGCACCCTCTCTCTTCCTCTTCTTGTTCTCACTCTCTGTACCTCTGTCTCTCCTTCTCTCTGTCCCTCACACTCTCTTTTTAACAATCCCTTAGCTCCCCTCGACCCTTTCTTCCTCTCTCCACCTAATCTCTTTCTTTCCCTTCTTGTCTATCCCTCTCCCTCTCTCTGCCCCTCTCTCCAACTCTGAACCCTCACTCTCTCCAACAAGCTCCTCTCTCTCCAAATCTTCCTCTCTCCCTATTTCTTCCTCTCTTTCTCTATCTCTCCTTCTCTTCTCCACTCCCTCTCTGTCTCATTCTCTCTTCTGTCTCTCCACACCCCTCTGTCTCTGTATTGCTTTCCCTGTCTCTTTTGTTCTCCCTCTCCCTCCTCCTCTCCACCCATCCTCTCTCTCTCTAACTCCACCCTCCACTCTCAATCTTCCCCTTCTCTCTCTTTCCCTTCCACTATCCACTCATTTCTCCCATTCCCTAGTGTTCACCTTACCTTGTCACGTTTTCACCTTCAATCTCTGTAAACTCATGCTCTTTCTCTTCTTTAAACCATTGCCTTGCCTCATGGCTCACTGCGGGGTGCCACGGGGAGTATTCTGGATACTCTGCTTAAGGCTAAAGGCTGAAGGTACCACCACGTGTCTAATTTCTCCTTCGCTTCATTCTCTCTCTCTTTCTCACTCTTTTTCTTTCCTTCCTGCCTTTATATCTCTCCTTCTACCCATCCACTTCCTGGTTGACATCCCAGAATTGGGGGTTTCACTCCTCTTTGCATAGCTGGAGGTGTTGTCCTCTGGGTGAGAAATCGATCTCCCACCTTCCAGCTGAGAGACCCCGCTGGCATTTGCCTTACGACCTATTGAGCAACCATTACAACTCAGTACAAATGGGAGCCAGCCTCCCCTCCATGGACAAAGGTACCGGCTACAGCCCATACCCTCACAGGAAAAGCCCTGCCCACCATCGATCACATCCACTTGAACCACTGCCATAGGAAAGCAGCATCCATCATCAGGGACCCCCACCATCCAGGTCATATGTGGTCCTTGCACTTTGTTTGTCTTCCTGCACCGCACCTCCTCTCTGACTACAACATGATACGCTGCATTCCAGTTTCATTTTTTGCAATACTTTTGTTCCTCTGAATGGAAGGATCTTCTGGAAGGCATGCAAACTAAAGTTTGTCGCTGTATCTCAGTACTTGTGACAATAATAAGCCAGTTTCCATTTACCGAACTGAGGGGGAGCTGGATGCCATTACCAGTCCCTGACCGCCAGCTTTGTGAGGCATAACCTTCCTACTGTTCTCTGTTTTAACCTCAGATTTTCAGCATCTGCCATTGTTAGTTTCTCCGTGGGAAAGAATTCTCTTCAATCTCTTCTCAAGGCTACTTGACCTGTTAGCTATCTACTTATTTCTTCAGAGATTCAGCGCGGAACAGGCCCTACTAGCCCAGTTAGTCATACCATTTAGCAATTCATTGATTGAACCTTAGCTTAATCACAGGACAATTTACAATGCCCAATTAACCTACTAACCAGTAGGTCTTTTGACAGCGAGAGGAAACTGCAGCAGCCGGAGGAAACCCAGGCAGTCATGCAGAGGACTTACAGACGGCGCCAGAACTGAACTCTGAGCTGTGCTAACCGCCATGCTACCGTAGCTCCCCAATCTATGCCTCATATCACCTTGTACACCTCTCATCTTCCTTCACTTCAAAGAGAAAAGCCCTCGCTCCCTCAAACCTTTCCCCATAATACCTGATTTCTAATCCATCTGTCAGTTTTCCAGAGTTCACTGTGGTGACCAGGAGTGACCACAATGGCATCTTCTGATTGTCAAAGATGCAGCAAAACCTCTTTGGTTTGAAACTCTGATCACTGATAAATGGGTTTATCATCGCCCATATACTGAGACACAGTAAAAAGCTTTGTTTTGCATACAAATCATTTCAAACCATTAGTACACTGAGGTATGGATACACTTACAGAGAAAATTCAGAGCAGTTGGACAAGTTTGTTTTGAATGTCATCCATACAAATCATTTCAAACCATCAGTCCGTAGAGATAGTGAGGTAGTAGAAAGGGAGAAGTTCAAAGTTCAAAGTAAATTTATTATCAAACTACATTTATGTCACCATAAACAACCCAGAGATTTATTTTCTTGCAGGCAATCACATTAAATCCAAAGAAAGAACAAAACAAAACAAGGAAAATATTAATAATAGAAAATGTAATCAATAAATATCAAGAATATGAGATGAAGAGTCCTTGAAAGTGAGTCATATGTTATGGGAATAGTTCATTGTTGGGGTGAGTGAGCCCAACTGGTTCAAGAGCCTGATGGTTCCTGTAACTCCTTCCTGATGGCAGCCAAGAGAAGAAGCATTGGCCTGGGTGGTGGGGGTCCTCGATGATGGATGCTGCTTTCCTGTGTCATCACTCCATGTGGAATGCCCGATGGAGGAAAGGGCTTTACCCATGATGGACTGGGATATATCTACTATTCTTTGTAGGTTTTTCTGTTAAAGGACACTGGTGTTTCCATACCAGGCTGTGATGCAACAAGTCAAAATACTCTCTACCGCACGTCTATGAAGTCTGTCAAAGTTTTAGATGACATGTTGCATTTTCGCCAACTTCTAAGAAAGTTGAGGTGCTGCCATGCCTTCTTTGTAATGTGCTGGATCCAAGACTGATCTTCTGAAATGATAACACCAAGGAATTCAAAGCTGCTGAAATTCTTCACCTCTGATCCCTGATGCGGACTGGCTCATGGACCTCCATTTCCCTCCTCTGAAATCAACAATCAGCTCCTTGGTCTTGCTGACATTGAGTGAGAGGTTGCTGTGGCACCACAGCCAGAATTTCAATCTCTCTCCTGTAAGCAATAACAGGATGAGAATACAGTGTTGCACTTCCCGTTACAGAGTAAGTGCAGTGCAGCTAAGCAATAAGGTGCAAGGAGCCAATGAGGTAGATTGAGAGATCAAGAGTTATCAAACAGAAGAGCAGGGTAGAAGCTGTTCCTGAGCCTGTTGGTGTGTGTTTTCAGGCTTTGTATCCTCCTCCTGATGCGAGAGGTGAGAAAACTTTAGTAAGGCCTTTGACAAGGTCCCACTTGGCTGGTTGGTCAGGAAGATAGTAAATTGGATTAGCTTTGCGGAGGGTGGTGCTAGAGGGTTCCCTCTCTGACTGGAGGCCTGTGACTAGTGCCGTGCTGGTTCCATTGTTCTTTGTCATCTATATATATATATATATGATCTGGATGGTAATGTGGTAAACTGGATCAGAAAATCTGTGGATGGCACAAAGATTGGGAGTGTCGTGGACAGCGACGAAGGCTATCAAAGTCTGCAGAGGGATCCAGACCAGCTGGAAAAATGGGCTGAAAAACGGCAGGTGGAATTTAATGCAGACAAGTGTGAGGTGTTGCACTTTGGGAGGACCAACCAGGGTAGGTCTTACACAGAGAACAACAGGGTACTGAGGAGAGTGGTAGGACAGAGAGATCTATGAATACGGATCCATATTTCCTTGAAAGTGGCATTATGGGTAGTTAGGATCATAAAGAGAGCTTTTGGAACATTGGCCTTCATACACTAAAGCTTTGAGTTCAGGAATTGGGATGTTATGTTAAAATTGTATAAGACATTGATGAGGCCTAATTTAGAGTATTGTGACCAGTTGAGGTCACCTACCTACGGAAGGATATAAATAAGATTGAAAGAATACAGAGAAAATTTACAAGGATGTTGCTGGGACTTGAGGACCTGAGTTATAGGGAAAGGTTGATTACATTAGGAGTTTATTCCCTGGAGGCAGGAAAATGACAGGAAATTTTAATAGAGAGTTATAGATAGGGTAAATGTAAGCAGGCTTTTTTTTCCACCGAAGTTGGGTGAGACTACAACCAGAGATCATGGGTTAAGGGTGAAAGGTGAAATGTTTAATGGGGACATGAGAGGAACTTCTTCACTCAGAGGGTGGTGAGAGTGTGGAACAAGGTGCCAGAGGAAGTGGTGGATGCAGGTTCAATTTCAACACTTAAGAGAAATTTGGGTAAGTATATGGGTGGAGGGGTATGGTCTGGGTGCAGGTCAATGGGACTAGGCAGATTAGTCGTTTGGCGTGGACTAGGTGGGTCGAAGGTCCTGTTTCTGAGCTGTGGTGTTCTATGACTAAGAGAGAACGTCAGGTGTGGGCTGGGTCTTTACATTGGTTATTTTACTGAGGCTGCAGGAAGGCAGCGAGTTCCCAGGGTGGGTTGGGCTGTAACGAGGATTATGAAAGAGTCACTGAAGCATTTGCCTCTGTACAGGTTACACTGTTGCTGTCCACACTCAGTGTCCTGTCTGCGGCCAGGGTCGTCGTGGTACCAGAGAATTACAATGTTTCGTTCCCCTGGTTTCTGACCAAGGTAAGAGATCTTTAACTACAGGGCAGTGGTCAAAGGGCTTACGTGACACGGTGCTGAGGGGTTCAGGGCAGACACTGCCCTCTCATGGGTGGCAAATTGGCACAGTGGGTTAAGACAGACAGAGATAGACAGGTGGACAGAGACAGAGAGAGCCAGACAGACAGACAAACAGAAAGACAGGGAGACAGACACAGACAGAGAGAAAATACCTGTCTCATTCTACACCTGTCTAATTTCAGATTGAGACTGTCACAACTGGGGATGTCAGACTCCGATTGGAAGATGACTACAGTGGGACCTTTGGGATCGAGGACCAAACCTTTCTGTTCACCCAGAGGCCCTTCGATCGGGAAGAGCGGGACACATATGAGCTGCAGGTACATGGGTGCCAGCGGGATACACTCAGTGCGCGAGGCCTGCTGATGGACTTTCCTGCAGTCCTCCGTTTGCTACAGCCGGAGAAGAGCCACTCTGCTGGTATAGGGAGGGTGGTTGTTTGCTGGAATTAGAAGCACCTTCTCCTCTTTCCCTCATCCTCCCCCTCCCACAACACACCCAGACACCAGCCAGTTCTGATCAAAGTCAAAGTGGGGTTCATTGTCATCTGCACAGGTGCAATGAAAAACTTACTTGTATCAGCATCACAGACGCAGAGCACCAGGTAACAACATTCACAAGAAGCACATAAATCAAACATCAATTCCACATGATTTTTACAAGAAAACATTTGAAGTTCTCTGTTGGTTGGGGTCGACCATGGATGTTGTGTCCTAGCTGTCGTAGGCGAGTCAGGGCTGTGCGATGTGGAGAGCAAGCTGTTGCCCATGCGGCAGGCTCTCCCTCTCCATGCAGCTGCTGAATCGGCAGAGATCGATACAGTCCGGCACCAGGAGCATCACAGGAGTTAGCAGTCAACATTAGGACTGCAGCTCAGGATTATTCCTCAGGATCTACTCCTGCAGCCTTTCAGGTGAGTGATTATAGCCGCAAGGCAGCAGAAGATTGAGATCAGAGTTTCCCTTCTCCTTGATGAGTTGCCAGCCGCGGCTGACGAGCATCATCTGCCTGAAGTGACTGGTTTTAAGGGGCCAGTAACTCCACTAGGCGGCAATCATTGAAGCCAGTTACTTTTGCTCTCGTAGGCATCAGAATGATGGTGGCTGCCTTGAAGCCTGCAGGGACAGTGAATTATTTCAGAGTGATATTAAAAATGCCCATGAAGACCTCTGTTAACTGGACTACACGGTATCTCAACACCTGACCAGGTATGGTGTCTGGCCCTGTAGCTTTGTGTGGGTTCATCCTGGCGAGGGTCCTCCTCTCCTCGATTGTGGCAAGAGGGTGTCCTCAGGAAGAGAGAAGACTTTCCTCAATTGGTCAAACCATGCATAGAGGGTATTCAGCCCTTCAGGAAGGGAAGCATTGTTACTGTTGATGAACAAGGGGGATGTGTAATTTGTTACGGTTTGTATATTTGCCACATGCACCTTATGTCCCTGGTGTTAAAAATGTGTCTGTGGATTTTCTGTGCATACTCACGCTTTGCCTTCCTGACAGCAGGGAGGACCGTGGCTCTTGCTGACCTTAGAGTCGTCAGGGCTTGTGTAGAAATGGTTCCGCCGGGCTTGGTAGCTAAGCTGCCCGTGAAGGCCAGGAGCTGGATTTGGTTGTCAGAGCCTATTTGAGGCACTCACCACTGGGAACATTTAATAGATGGTGGGAGCTTATCTGCTCATCTCCACCACAACACCCACTCATCTACTCCCCACCCCCCCAACAATGCCGACCTTAAGAAGCCAAGAAAATATTATCAGAACTAAAGAAAACAAAGTTCATTTTAGTGCAAAGTGGTCATAGTGTTGCTAAACTGCTGTGATTAGAGTTATAGAGTCAAAGAAAACCACAGTACAGAAGCCTCCATCTCTGAGTCTATTTCTTTGGCAAGGACTCCCCACCTTGTACTGATGACCCCTTCTCCATCTTCATCCCTCCTCCTCTTCCTGGACACCCTACCCTGGTCTTCTGCCTCTTCTGGACCTTTACATTGCCAACTGCCACTGAACATTAACTGACTAGACATTAACACTCCTCCCTCCTATTCCATCCTCACTCTTTTCAAACGTTCTGCGTTCCACTCCCTCTCCTAACCTCACCGTCAACCCCACAGATAAGGGAGGTGTTGTACTAATCTTGAGGACTGACCTCCATCTTGCTGAGACCCAGTGCCAACTCTGACTCCTCCTCTTACCTACCCCTCCTACAGGACACCACTAAGGAACACCAGGCCATTGTTTCCCGCACCTTCACCAACCCTATTGACTCTGGGGATCTCTCATCCACTGCCACAACCTCATAGTTCCCGCACCTCCTGTTTCTACCTCCAACCCAAGATCCACAAACCCGCTTCTCCAGGTAGACCCATTGTTTCAGCTGTTCCTGCCCCACAGAACTCATATCTGCATACCTCAATTCTGTTTTATTCCCCTATTTCAGTCCCTTCCCAGCTACGTCCATGACATTTCACATGCTCTGGATCTTTTCATTAATTTCAGGCTCCCTGGCCCCCATCATCTTATTTTTACTATGGATGTCCAGTCCCTATACACCTCCATCCTGCACCAGGAAGGCCTTAAGTCTCCCCGTTTCTTTCTGGACACCAGACCCAACCAGTTCCCCTCCACCACCACTCTCCTCCACCTAGCAGAACTTGTCCTCACTCACAATAACTTCTCCTTTGGCTCTTCCCACTTCCTTCAAACAAAAGGGATTGCCACGGGTCCCAGCTACGCCTGCCTGTTTGTTGGCTACGTGGTACAGTCTGGGTTCCAAGCCTACACTGGTGACCGTCCCACTCTTTTCCATAGACGCTGCCTGCCCTGCCGAGTTCCTCCAGCATTTTGTGTGGGTTGCTCGGATTTCCAGCATCTGCAGATTTTCTCCTCCTTGTTGTGAAATTTGTTGTTTTGCCTCAGCTGGTCTA
>NC_133140.1:84252143-84259643 GCF_048418815.1 Hemitrygon akajei | reverse complement strand
CTCACAAGTATATTTACAGGTTAAGTCTATCAGGCGGTCGAGTCCGTTGCTGCGATCTACGTAGCACCGGTGGTGATTGCACCGGAGACGGTGGTTGTGCTGGCTCCGGCCTGACTTGAGGTGCCAGCCCATTAGGCGTCAGTAATCCCTCATGCGTGTGCGTAACGCCCAGTATGGGAGTGTCGTGAGGAGTCTGTGTAGGGCTTGGTGTACGCGGTGTCTCGTGGGTATATACATCGGTGGGTACGGTGTTCATAGTTACCGTGGAGTGTTCGGGGTAGGGGTCTGGTGCTCCTGCGGGTGCCAGGTCATGGACGGAGACCGTGTCCTCCTGCCCATCAGGTAAGACCACGTAGGCATACTGGGGGTTCGCATGAAGTACCGTAGATTTCGCACTACAGAGCGCACCTGGCTCTAATTTTAGAAAGAAAATCAATTTTGTACTTGTACAGGCCACACCGGATTTTAGGCCGCACCGGATTTTCGGCCGCAGGTGTCCCACGTTGTAATATGAGATATTTACACAGAAAGATATTACACGTGAGGATTTTTTAACTTTTAATTAAATCCATATGGTAACATAAACAAATACATATTGCAAATGCTTTTTTTCGAACTGTGCCTGTAACGCGGCTACTTTTAAATATACATACGTATCGGTAACACAAATTACGTTGCGTATACTTTTTTACTGAACAACATTCCAATATCTCCTAACGACTGGTAAAAAATATATATACTGCAGCCTACCAGGAAAAGTTATTGATCGCCTTTAACTTAAAAGCAGCGTTCGCTCGCCCCCCACCTTCCCGTTTATCGCAAACCGGTATTTCCCACAAGACGCGGCGAAACCGGGTGTGACGTCATAGCATCCCGGGATGTAGTACAGAAAACAAATATAGTTAAAACACTTCTAACTTAGAAATTACTAACAAATGAATTACTAAGCGAAAATATTATAAACTAAATAACTGCAATAAAGGCAGCACAATGCTTTTCTTCGAGTGTTTTCCATGTTGATGAGGGTGAGTACAAATGACTGATTTACAATAATTTAATTGTGAAAGTGCGCTTGATTTATCGTACAATTTCATTGGAACTCTGTGAACTACTCATCAATTTTATTGGTCTACTGTTACGAGGCAAAATGTTTTTGGCAGCATGAAAAAAATCATGCATTAGCCGCACCGTATTAAAGGCCGCAGTGTTCAAAGCTGTTCAAAATGTGGGAAAAAAGTAGCGGCTTATAATCCGACATCTACGGTAGGTGAACCCTCTCGACCATTGGGGAGTATTTATTGCTCCTCGCATATTTCCGGAGCAGCACTGGCCCTGGGGACGTCAGCCAAGCTGGTAGGGTGGTCCCTGTGGTGGACTTCCTGGGAAAAGAAAAGAGTCGCTCATGAGGGCTGGCATTGGTGGACGTGCATAACAGGGAGCGGATGGAGTGGAGTGCCTCGGGGAGGACCTCCTGCCAGCGAGAGACCAGCAACCCTTTGACCCAAGGGCTAAGAGTGTGGCCTTCCACACAGTGGCATTCTCCCTCTCCACCTGTCCACTCCCCCCGGGGATTATAGCTCGTGGTCCTACTAGTAGCAATGCCCCTAGCCAACAGGTACTGGCGCAGCTCATCACTCATAAACGAGGACCCTCTATCACTGTGGATATAGCAGGGATATCCGAACAGAGTGAAGAGCTGGCACAGGGCTTTTATGACGGACGTGGCAGTGGTATTGGGGCAGGGGATGGCAAAGGGGAACCGCGAGTACTCGTCGATTATGTTGAGAAAGTAGACATTGCGGTCGGTGGAGGGAAGGGGGCCCTTAAAGTTGACACTCAGTTGCTCAAAGGGACAGGTGGCCTTGATAAGTTGTGCCTTTTCAGGACGCTAGAAGTGTGGTTTGCACTCAGCGCAGACTTGACAGTCCCTGGTCATCGTCCTGATGTCCTCAAGGGAGTAAGGCAGGTTCCGGGCTTTCACAAAATGGTAAAATCAGGTGACCCCCGGATGGCAAAGATGTGCATGGAGGGCGTATAGCCAGTCGAGCTGTGCGCTGGCACACGCTCCCCGAGATAGGGCATCAGGGGCTCACTGAGCCTTCCAGGCCGGTACAGGATGTCATAGTTGTAGGTGGAGAGTTCTATTCTCCACCGCAAAATTTTATCATTTTTGATTTTGCCCCGCTGTTGGTTGCTGAACATGAACGCAACTGAGCGCTGGTCGGTCAGCAAGGTGAACCTTTTGCCGGTGAGATAGTGCCTCCAGTGCCTAATAGCTTCCACTATGGCCTGGGCTTCTTTCTCCACCGCGGAGTGCCGAATTTCAGGGCCCTGAAGGGTACGAGAGAAGAATGCTACTGGCCTGCCTGCCAGATTGAGGGTAGCAGCCAGCGCAGAGTCAGAGGCGTCACTCTCTAATTGGAAGGGAATGGTCTCGTCCACCGCATGCATCGTTGCTTTGGCAATGTCCCCTTTAATGCGGCTGAAGGCCGCGCGGGCCTCGGCTGAGAGGGGAAATGCGGTGGACTTGACCGGTGGGCAGGCCTTGTCTGTGTAGTGAGGGACCTATTGGGCGTAATAGGAAAAGAGGCCCAGGCACCGTTTGTGGGCTCTGAGGGTGGTGGGGAGAGGGAGTTCTAACAGGGGGCGCATACGGTCGGGATCAGGGCCAATGACCCTGTTCTCCACGACATACCCAAGGATAGCAAGTCGGGTGGTTCTGAACACACACTTGTCCCTGTTATAGATGAGGTTAAGAGCTTTGGCCACTTGGAAAAATTGTTGGAGGTTGGTGTCGTGATCCTGCCAGTTGTGACCGCGGATGGTGATGTTATCCAAATATGGGAACGTGGCCTTCAGTTGGCACTGGTCCACCATCCGGTCCATTTCCCCCTGGAAGACAGAGACACCATTCGTGACACTGAAAGGGATGCGTAGGAAGTGATAGAGCCTGCCGCCCGCCTCGAAGGCGGTGTAGGGGCGGTCCTCCAGGCGGATGGGGAGCTGATGGTAAGCGGATTTCAGATCTATGGTTGAGTACACCTTGTACTGAGCTATCTGATTGACCATATCCGCGATGCGGGGTAGGGGGTACGCGTCAAGCTGCGTGAACTTATTGATGGTCTGGCTATAGTCCACAACCATCCTATTTTTCTGCCCGGTCCGAACAACGACCACTTGGGCCCTCCAAGGACTTGTCCTTGGCTCAATGATCCCCTCCCTGAGCAGCCGCTGCACCTCTGACTGAATGAAGGCCCTGTCCCCCGCGCTGTACCTCCTGCTTTTAGTTGCCACAGGTTTACAGTCGGGGGTCAGGTTGGCGAACAGCGGTGGGGGAGGGATCTTGAGGGTGGAGAGGCTGCAAGTGGTGTCAGTAGCGCGGCTGTTGGCATGGTGCTGGGTGGGATGTGCGGGTCGGTGTGTGTGTGGGGGCAGTAGCGGGGTATATGACAAAGTCCCACAAAACTGAGGATTTCTGACAGAGGTCGGTGGGAGGGGCCCGTCATACTCCATTGTCACACTTTTCAGGTGGCTCTGGAAGTCGAGCCCCAATAGCACAGGGGCACACAGTTGAGGCATGACCAGTAACGCAAAGTCCTGATATTCTGTGCCCTGCACCACCAATGTCGCTACACAACCACCCCGGATGTCTGTGGAATGCAACCCAGAAGCCATGGAGACCCTCTGGCTTACCGGCTGTGTCACGAGTCCGCAGCGTTGCACTGTGTCTGGGTGAATAAAACTCTCAGTGCTGCCCGTGTCAAACAGGCAGCTAGTCCTGTGCCCCTCCACCAGGATGTCCATCATTGACCTTGCAAGCTGGTGTGGAGCGCTTTGGTCGAAGGTTACGGAGGCCAGAGTTGAACCGCCGTCTTGGTGTCCGGTAAGCACTCGTGGGTCGGAGGCGGGGCAAGGTGGCGCCGACAAAGATGGCCGCCCCCATGCCTTGCATGAGGCGGGCAGGCAAGATGGCGGCGACCATGACGGCGACCCCCATGCCTCGCACGTGGCGCTGCTCATTCCGCTCGCGGTTTAGACTTACAGGCCTTGGCGAAGTGGCCCTTCTTTCCGCAACTGGAGCAGGTAGCTTCTCGGGCTGGGCAGCATTTGAGGGGGTGCTTTTCGAGTCCGCAGAAGTAACACTTCACAGACTCACGAGTGGCAGCAGCCGAGGTCAATTCGCCGGCGGGTGGCGGGTCTGCAGCATCCACGGGGCCAGCGGGAGATCGTGTGGCTGGACAGCGTCAGCGTTGTGCAGAGCAGCCTCCAGCGTGTCGGCCAGCTCGATCGCCGAATGTAAGGTAAGATCGGCGTTTTCCAGCAGCCGCTGGCGCACGTACACTGACCTGATCCCCGTAACGAAGGCGTCTCGTACCAGGAACTCAGAATGCCGTTCCGCCGTCAGTCCCCTGCAGTCGCAGGCCCGCACGAGTGTCTGTAGGGCCCGGACAAACTCAGCGCTTGACTCTCCGGCCCGCTGCCGCCGTGTCGCTAAGCGATGTCTCGCGTAGACGGTGTTCACCGGCCGCAGGTACTGTCTTTTGAGGGCGTCCAGTGCCCCTTAGTAGGTTGGCAGGTCTCTGATTAGGGAGTATACCCGCGGACTGACTCTGGAGAGGAGAACTCTGTGCATGATAGCAGGCTCAGTCACGGGAATCTCTTCCAGGTACGATTGGAAGCATGCAAGCCAGAGTTCAAAGGCAATGGCTGCTTCGGGAGCTTGAGTATCAATGTCCAATCTGTCTGGTCGTAAAATGCTCTCCATGTTTTAAAATTGCAGCTAATAAAATTGATGCACCATCAATAACTCTCGGAGATGGGAGGCGAACGATAGGCTTTTATTAGCAGCAAGAGACCATCACACGACATCTTGGAGACTGAGGGAGGAGCAGTGCCTCCAATCGCCTTTATACAGGGGTCTGTGGGAGGAGCCACAGGAGCAGTCAGCAGGGGGTCTGTGGGAGGAGCCACAGGAGCAGTCAGCAGTGGGTCTGTGGGAGGGGTCACAGGAGCAGTCAGCAGGGGGTCTGTGGGAGGAGCCACAGGAGCAGTCAGCAGGGGGTCTGTGAGAGGAGCCACAGGAGCAGTCAGCAGGGGGTCTGTGGGAGGAGCCACAGGAGCAGTCAGCAGGGGGTCTGTGAGAGGAGCCACAGGAGCAGTCAGCAGGGGGTCTGTGGGAGGAGCCACAGGAGGAGTCAGCAGGGGTCTGTGGGAGGAGTCACAGGAGCAGTCAGCAGGGGGTCTGTGAGAGGAGCCACAGGAGCAGTCAGCAGGGGGTCTGTGAGAGGAGCCACAGGAGCAGTCAGCAGGGGGTCTGTGGGAGGAGCCACAGGAGGAGTCAGCAGGGGTCTGTGGGAGGAGTCACAGGAGCAGTCAGCAGGGGGTCTGTGGGAGGAGCCACAGGAGCAGTCAGCAGGGGGTCTGTGGGAGGAGCCACAGGAGCAGTCAGCAGGGGTCTGTGGGAGGAGTCACAGGAGCAGTCAGCAGTGGGTCTGTGGGAGGAGCCACAGGAGCAGTCAGCAGGGGGTCTGTGGGAGGAGCCACA
This sequence comes from Hemitrygon akajei, assembly GCF_048418815.1. Lineage (NCBI taxonomy): Eukaryota > Metazoa > Chordata > Chondrichthyes > Myliobatiformes > Dasyatidae > Hemitrygon > Hemitrygon akajei. The sequence continues at coordinate 84,254,098 of NC_133140.1, read as the reverse complement.
GGAGCAGTCAGCAGGGGTCAGTGGGAGGAGCCACAGGAACAGTCAGCAGGGGTCTGTGGGAGGAGCCACAGGAGCAGTCAGCAGGGGGTCTGTGGGAGGAGCCACAGGAGCTGTCAGCAGGGGGTCTGTGGGAGGAGCCACAGGAGGAGTCAGCGGGGGGTCAGTGGGAGGAGCCACAGGAGCAGTCAGCAGGGGGTCTGTGGGAGGAGCCACAGGAGCAGTCAGCAGGGGGTCTGTGGGAGGAGCCACAGGAGCTGTCAGCAGGGGTCTGTGGGAGGAGCCACAGGAGCAGTCAGCAGGGGGCGTATCCAGACAGGTATATGTAGTTTACCACACATCACTGCAGGAGTTCCTCAGGGAAGTGTCCTAGGACCAACCATCTTCAGCTGTTACGACAATGACCTTCCTTCCATCATAAGGTCAGAAGGTGGGATGTTCGCAGATGACTGCACAATGTTCTGTACCATTCGTGACTCCTCAGGTAGTGAAGCAGTTCATATCCAAATGCGGCAGCACCTGGACAATATCCAGGCTGTGCTGACAAGTGGCAAGTAACATTCGAGTCATGCAAGTAACAGGCAATGACCACCTCCAGCAAGAGAGGATCACCATCCCCTACTATCAACATCTTAGGGGTTACCATTGACAGGAAACTGACTTGATCTAGCCATATAAACACCATGGCTACCAGAGCAGGTCTAGGGCTAGGAATCCTATGGTGTGTAACTCACTTCCTGACTCCCCAAAGCCTGTCCACTATCTACAAGGCTCAGCTCAGGAGTGTAATGGAATACTCGCCACTCGCCTGGATGAGTGCAGTTCCATCAACACTCAAGAAGCTTGACACCATCAGTACAAGGAGCCCACTTTCACAAGAATCCAAAGCCCCCCACCATTGGCGAACAGTTGCAGCAGTGTGTACTATCTACAAGATGTCCTGTAACAAGGCACCAAGGTTCCGAGGGCAGCAGCTTCCAGACCCATGACCACTACCAGCTAGAAGGATGAGAACAGAAGATACCTGGGAACACCACCACTTGGAAATCCCCTCCAAGTCACTCACCATCCTGACTTGGAAACATATCGCTGTTCCTTCATTGTTGCTGAGTCAAAATCATGGAATTTCCTCCCTAGCACCTCAGGGACTGCAGCAGTTCAGGAAGGCAGCTCATCGCCACCTTCTCAGGGGCAATAAATGCTGATGTCTGCACCCCGTAAATGAATAATAAAAAAAATGTTGATGTAATTACAAAGAAGCCTGACAGTGGCTATATTTTATTAAGTGTTTGAGGAGACTTCAAATGTCACCAAAGTCTCACGAATTTCTATGGATGTACCATGGAGAGCATTCCATCTGGAATGGAAGGGTCACTGTGCAGGTCTGGAAAAAACTACAGAAGGTGTAAACTCAACCAGCCCCATCATAAACTCACCTTCCTAACATTGAGAACACCTTCAAAAGGTGATGCCTCAGAAAGGCAGCTTCCATCATGAAGAACCCCATCACCCAGGACATGCCCTCTTCCCACTGTCATCACTCCAGACCCTCACCACCCAGGGCATGCCCTCTTCCCACTGTCATCACTCCAGACCCTCACCACCCAGGGCATGCCCTCTTCTCATTGTCATCACCCCGGACCCTCACCACCCAGGGCATGCCCTTTTCTCATTGTCATCACTCCAGACCCTCACCACCCAGGGCATGCCCTCTTCTCATTGTCATCACCCCAGACCCTCACCACCCAGGGCATGCCCTCTTCTCATTGTCATCACTCCGGACCCTCACCACCCAGGGCATGCCCTCTTCTCATTGTCATCACCCCAGACCCTCACCACCCAGGGCATGCCCTCTTCCCACTGTCATCACTTCGGACCCTCACCACCCAGGGCATGCCCTCTTCTCATTGTCATCACTCCGGACCCTCACCACCCAGGGCATGCCCTCTTCACACTGT